>NC_136266.1:96978777-96981277 GCF_964187855.1 Myxine glutinosa | reverse complement strand
CAATGTGTGTACCGCTAAACTGGGCGCCCCGTTTGCGTCCCATTAGTTGTTGGATGTTAAGGATCTCACCGTGTTTTCCACAAAGAGAAGGCGAGCTATCGCCGGCACTCTGAACAAGTTGTGACCTGGCATGCTCTTCTCCTCTGCCGTTATATACGTCCTCCTCGGCATCTTTTTCCAGAAGAGCCCTGTCTCGTCACAGTTGAAGATTTGCTGGGGGATGTATCGTTCGGCTTCTATCAGTTCGGCAAAAGTTATAATAAAATCTTCAGCTGCCTTCACATCCGCCTCACCAAGTCGACAACACGCACACCTCGCTCATGTTTTTCGACGATTGCGTGTTTTATATCCAAGCACATCATCCTCTTCTTCTTCTCAGTACTGCCCTTGGCACTCAATTTCTTAGGACCCGTGGTTAAAACTAAGAAATTTTCCAAAATAACCAAAATGCGAAAACAAAACAGCAGCGATATACGGCAGAGATACTGTACTTGCACGGCAAGATAACCACGTGACCGGAACCCACCTGGTGGGCGGTGGCGTAAGCTCCAAAATAACCAAAATGCGAAAACAAAACAGCAGCGATATACGGCAGAGATACTGTACTTGCACGGCAAGATAACCACGTGACCGGAACCCACCTGGTGGGGGGTGGCGTAAGCTCCAAAATAACCAAAATGCGAAAACAAAACAGCAGCGATATACGGCAGAGATACTGTACTTGCACGGCAAGATAACCACGTGACCGGAACCCACCTGGTGGGCGGTGGCGTAAGCTCCAAAATAACCAAAATGCGAAAACAAAACAGCAGCGATATACGGCAGAGATACTTGCACGGCAAGATAACCACGTGACCGGAACCCACCTGGTGGGGGGTGGCGTAAGCTCCAAAATAACCAAAATGCGAAAACAAAACAGCAGCGATATACGGCAGAGATACTTGCACGGCAAGATAACCACGTGACCGGAACCCACCTGGTGGGGGGTGGCGTAAGCTCCAAAATAACCAAAATGCGAAAACAAAACAGCAGCGATATACGGCAGAGATACTTGCACGGCAAGATAACCACGTGACCGGAACCCACCTGGTGGCGGGTGGCGTAAGCTCGTAACTCGGATCTCGGCTCGCATCTCAAAGCAATAAACCGCCCCGAGCGACGGCTCGTATCTCGGAAAACTCGTAAGTTGGTGCACTCGTAAGTCAAGGTTCCACTGTATATATATATATATATATATATATATATATATATATATATATATATATATATATATATTTATATTTATATATATATATATATATATATATATTTATATATACTAGGGCATGCCCGTACGTGGGTGCCCGTTCCTTGCCAAAAAAAAAAAAAAAACGCTACCCGTACGCTCTACCCTGCCCGTACGCCCGTAACGCCCGTAAACAAAAAAAACAACGCTCTTCGCTTCCGCCCTTCGCTCTGACTGAATTGGGAGAAATAATGCGCATAAGAAATCGAGAAATTATTATTTTCTCCGGAAGAAATCGAATTACGAACCGTAATGGCGCACGCGCTCGGCTCGGCTCGCTCTCACATCGGCCACGCCTACGCAACAACGCGTTCTGTGATTGGCTGCTGGAAGTGCAGTCTTCACTGTCCGGAAGGTCGCAAATCGCAGTTACGATGAATCGCAAATTAGTTTTAATTAGTTTTAAAACATAGTTTAACGGCAACATAGTTTTCCAACGTGAAATAAATGAATACGCTCTCAAATGTGCCGTCCGAGGCAGAGTCTGTTCGCCACGTTCGGCACACGTGATAGCTCGCTGCTCTCTGATTGGTTGAATCGTTTTTTGGACATAGCTCGGTAACTACTTCTCCGATTAATATGAAACCTTGAAAAGGCACATCCTCGGGTCCCCAGCAATATACCTGGCAAGTTTCAAGTATATCGGACCCGTGGTTGTCGAGAAACAGCGGTCACAGACATACAGACATACAAACATACAAACATACAAACATACACACAGAGATTACTGGAATTATAGATACTAGGGCATGCCCGTACTATATATATATCTAAAATTATATCCCCCCCCCTATTTACATGAAATGGTTTGGTCCAAAGCGAACGGCTTGCGAGTGGTGACAATCCCCCCCCTCTATTTACATGCAATGGTTCGGTCCAAAGCGAACGGCTTCCGGAGTTTGGTAAAGAAATCGCCATCGCGTACACAAACGCGCAGGAAAGCGAATGAATCGCAAATTCGTTTTTATTAGTTGTAAAACATAATGCCCAATTATTCAATTAGCGCCAACGTATTTTGGCTGTTTGCAATTTAATCGCAAGGCAAAGTAGAAAGAGAAGAGGGAAAAAAAGAAAAGCCTTGCCTTGCTGCAAACAGCTGCTGCAAACAACAACAACAGGGAAGGCTGCACTGTCCGGAAGTTGGCATATCGCAGTTACGATTATTTTAGTGTTAATGGCCAATTATTCAATTAGCGCCAACGTATTTTGGCTGTT
>NC_136266.1:96855504-96978577 GCF_964187855.1 Myxine glutinosa | reverse complement strand
AACTATGATTTCCTCTGCAACCGTTGGTCCGATTGACAGAAGGTTTTCACCATACGTGCACCTCCACCTGTAGAATTTTTCATGATAATTATGACATCATAGGTCACATGGTACAGGCGCCATCTTGGAAAAACCGAAAAACTTTGCACCTCTATATCTACGCAAGCACTAAATAGAAAAAATTGAGACATGGCTCATTGTAAAGAACTCTCCATGTGGAATAACATATGTTAATGATGATGTCATAGGTGCCACCATGATGACGTCATAATTCGACAAGTACAAAACTTCATCCGATCAAGATAAAATTTATTGAGCCTCATCTAGAGATAAATTGGCGGAGGGAAAAAAAATAGACGTAATCGGTCACGTGGTGCGACCGCCATCTTATAAAAACCGAAAAAAATTGCACCTCTATATCTCCGAAAGCACTGCATAGAAAAAATTGAGACATGGCACATTCTAAAGAACTCTCCATGTGAATAACATATGTTAATGATGATGTCATAGGTGCCACCATGATGACGTCATAATTCGACAAGTACAAAACTTCATCCGATCAAGATAAAATTTATTGAGCATCATCTAGGGATAAATTGGTGGAGAAAAAATAATGACGTTATCGGTCACGTGGTTCGGCCGCCATATTTGTTTTAACACAAAAGCCTCAAAAACCACTGAAAACATGTCCTGGCGAGGGTCTGCAATCTCTGATTGCTCTTTCTAGTTTAATACTTGTAAAATAAAATAAAAACACGACCGATTCCCCTTATATGGTTATTATGTTCTCTTCAGAAATTATCAGAGCCACCACCTCTGCAGTTATAAACATGAACAACCTTTATTCACAACCTTGGTCTCAAGAGCCATCAAATTTTTTGTATGGAAATATGATAAAACTTCTAACTCTCCCACTCCATACCCCTCCACATATGACTCCCCTTCCCATTCCTTTCACCTGCCTTATATTAACCGCATTTACTTTCCCTCCCAATTATCTCCTAATTGAGCTTGTCTCCTAACTAACTCCAATCACCTCCTTTTTCTAAGATCATCTCATCTCGATTATCGAAGAGATTAACTTATAAAATGAGTCGTGATGTCCGGATGTCTGTCAATCCGGTCATCCATCTATTCGTCAACTTTTTGCTAATGTTGTTACTCCTCCCTTACCACCTGGCTGATTGGTCTGAAACTTGACACATGAATACAAAACAGTAGCCCGCACAACCGCTCGGCCTTCAGTTTTTCGATTTCGGATCATGGGGGCTCCGATGGGGGTTAACCCCCAAACTTTAGACCCCTACTTGTCCCTTATTTACCAACCGATTGCTCTGAAACCCGATAGAGCCATTCTACTCGATGGTCCACAGAATCGCTCAGTCTTACATTTTCTGATTTAGCATTTTTCAAATTTGGATCATGGGGGATTCCAGGGAGAGCTACCCCCTGAAACTTCGGATCCCGACTCGTACCTCGAGTGCACTGAAACCCGATACAGCCATTCTACTCGATGGTCCACGGATCTATTTTTTCATTTTCAGATCAGAAAGCTACCAGTGGGGTTCCCCCAAATCAGCAGAGACCCAATCACAATCCCAATCAATCCCACTCCGGTGGGGGAGTTGGGAGGGGGCAGCAATTTTTTAAATGCCTGTGCTGAGGCTCGTAATAGAACTGACACACAGACACACACACACACATGTGCACGCACACAAACACACACACATAATAATGAGGCAAACACTTACTTAACACAGCCACTGAACTTGAGGGAAGTCTCTTCATTATTATTTCTCTCAATTAAGCCCCTCTCCCTCTCCCCCTCAAGTGTATGTAATAAATATATGACCCTTCAATGCATTACCTGTATTTCAACCTTTCTAATTTTGTAAATATGCTGATGTTCTTGAGTCATGTTTTGGACGTGGTACTGTATTATGAAGCACCCAAATAAGATGGACAACAAATTAACTTTTAAGATTATCCCTTTGATTTCCTACCGACTATGGCACCAAATTGTATGAAGATAATGCAGGTATAAAACTGAGGGTAGGTTCGTTTCAGAGTCGTCTGCACCAGTGTAGGTAGACAAGAGTAAAATGAATTTTCAGCAATGGATAATACTCATCATCCCAACCTGGTGTTGGCTTAGCGGTTAGGGAGCAGGCTTGGGATCCTAGGATCCTGAGTTTGAATCCTGGTCGATCGCTGAATTAACACCAGGAGGGTTGACTCAGCCTGTCATCCTTCCGAGGTCGGCAAATTGAGTACCAGCTTGCTGGGATGAATGATCCCGGTGTGTACCCCCGATTTAGAATAGGTACACCGTATCCCTGCGCATCGTAAGAGGCGACTAAGGGTTGGCGTCAGGGAGGGCATCCGGCCATAAAAAAAAACTGCCTCAAACAGGAAACCATGATTGTGATGGGGCCCGCAAGGCTAACCCCCGCTCCAGAGGGGAAAAATGGCCTTAAAACGACCATTCATTCATATTCATATCCCAGCTTTGCTCTGCCAAGTTGTCATTACATTTAAGATAATGCATTTCTGGAGTAAGGAAGCAGAAGATCTGCAAGCATTACCAGATAAATTTAATCTGCAAACACAATAAGCAGAGCTTCTGCGTTAGATGGGTTTGGACAAGAACAGGAGTAACTATAAGAATGGCACGCGGTAGAGAGCACACCTCCGCCAGGCTGAACAGTTTACGTTTTGTATCCCACTGAAAGGTGAGATCAACATTCAGACCTTAACCAAAACCTAATCGGCTTGTTATTGTCGCCGAAGCAACTCATCCACCCAGTTTTGTCAGAAGTCATTCACAACTTTTTGAAATATCATGCTCTAGCAAATATCATGCTTTATCGTTGTTGGCCCCATCTCTCACTGGTGAAGAATCACTTAGAAAATTCTCATATCCGGATCCAGATCTGGATCCAGATCTTCACCAAAATATAATCATTTCGTCCTTGTCATACACCAAAACTCTCCACTAAATCCGTCCGTAACTTTTTGAGATATCCTCTTCAGAAACGGGCCGACAGGTAAACAGACAGAGGGGTGAAACTGAAGGTAGATGGAAGCAAGAAGAGTTACATCAAATTGTACATTTTATTCATTTATGTTCTCCATATTCTCATAATAAAGGTTTGTTGAAGATTTGATGTCAAAAGCTCAATTGGTAAAAATGTTACGGCCTGGACAAACACACTGAAGCTCAATGGTAAATAAATAAATAAAGAAACACGGAAGCAATAAAAAAACAAAAAAAAAAAACAGGTCATCTCATGCTTGATGCCTTGTGATGGGTTAATAAGTACTATTTATAGTCACTATGAGTTTGCCTTTTCACATTTTGAGCCAATTTTGCAGAATGGGCACCATATGTAACCCACAAATAAATCGCAACAGAAACTGAAGAGGAAATGGCAAAAAGACAAGTATTGAACGCAGTGCTGGAAGACAACTGCCTTTTGCAGAATCCGCACCACTCAGCTAAGAATGAACCACAATCATGGTGGAGTAAAATATTTTGATTGGTTATATGTACTGGTGTTGGCTTAGCCGTTAGGGTGCCGGCTTGGGATCCTAGGATCCTAAGCTGGCACCCTAGCCGCTAGCCCAACACCAGGCTGGATCGCTTGTAGCAAATGGGCCGCAAGACACCTGCCTTCAAAAGAAGCCCATTGATTTGATAAATGACTGAGGAAATGTATCCAAAGGCAGCGAACAACAGCAAAACACACACACACACACACACACACACACACACACACACACACACACACACACACACACACACACACACACCTGAAATGATACACACATCTTTAAAGCATCAGATTTACAGGAATATTAATGATCCCAACCGACTCTGCACACTCCCATCGCAGGTCAAAGCCTTTGGCCCACACGCACTCACCCGGAATCCTTCCCATTTGCTTCCATGATGAAGCCATATCTGTCGGTCTGGTTCAGCCCGTTCGCCAAGTCCTGAGGGGCTTGTGCGCCGTTTGTGGACTTGACGACACGAGTCGACGACAGACCCCCAGAAGCCATGGAGTCGGTGCGGGAGGGTGATGGGTATGGAGCGTACTTCGCAGGTAAAACTGTAAATTCTCCGAACAGGGTTTGGTGTCAAGCCTGGCGGAGTTCGCACGACGCCACTGCAGCATCCAGCACGTCATGGCAAATGGCTTTCAATGCCCCCATCCCTCTGGCGACACAGAAACAACAGAGAAGGCACAGTGAGTGCAAAGACAGCAAGGAGGTTGGCACAAAGAAGCCTCAGAACGAATTGCCTGTGTGAAAATTAAATAAAATGACAGTGACTACCATAGGACAGTCAATAGCACGAACACATTGGGAATGAATAACATGAGGAGAGGAAACGAATGGCTTACACAAGTTTGAAAACGACGAGGCAAGTAACAGCTTAAACATCACACCGGCCACAAACTATTTGTCGTTTTACAATAAGAACGCCACAGCGGGCAAAGACCATAGTTCATCATTCATTCGCAGGTGAAAGTTTCAATTCCTCATTCATTCAATGCTGGTTGACACAACTGAATGTTCACGATTCCATTTTCACAAACACAGACTCTCACGTCGCCCTTGCTTCCTGCATTTCATTATTTCCTTTGGTTCTTCTTTCTGGTACAAGCAGCTGTGAGGCTAATTGGAGAAACTTACCTCCAAACATGTCACAACGATGAGGACGAAACCGTCGCGGCAATGGGACATGAAGGTGTATTTGCACACAACAAGAGAGCCATGGATAGACAATAGGCATCAAGTTAGAATGCAGTTGGTCAAGCGTGTTAGTGAGATAACGAACTGCAGGAACAGACACTGATAAATACAGCCGTCTCAGCATGCGTGAGTTTACAGATCATCCGACCAGGGATCAATTTACTTAGTGGAGCTCCAGGTCATGTTCACTGCCTGTTTAACGGGAATGCTGTGGAAATATCAAATATTAAAGGGTAATCAACACACACTACCAGCATCAACACACACTACCAGCATCAACACACACTACCAGCATCAACACACACTACCAGCATCAACACACACTACCTGCATCAACACACACTACCAGCATCAACACACACTACCAGCATCAACACACACTACCAGCATCAACACACACTACCAGCATCAACACACACTACCAGCATCAACACACACTACCAGCATCAACACACACTACCAGCATCAACACACACTACCAGCATCAACACACACTACCAGCATCAACACACACTACCAGCATCAACACACACTACCAGCATCAACACACTACCAGCATCAACACACACTACCAGCATCAACACCACACTACCAGCATCAACACCACACTACCAGCATCAACACCACACTACCAGCATCAACACACACTACCAGCATCAACACACACTACCAGCATCAACACACACTACCAGCATCAACACACACTACCAGCAACAACACACACTACCAGCATCAACACACACTACCAGCATCAACACACACTACCAGCATCAACACACACTACCAGCATCAACACACACTACCAGAATCAACACACACTACCAGCATCAACACACACTACCAGCATCAACACCACACTACCAGCATCAACACACACTACCAGCATCAACACCACACTACCAGCATCAACACACACTACCAGCATCAACACACACTACCAGCATCAACACCACACTACCAGCATCAACACACACTACCAGCATCAACACCACACTACCAGCATCAACACCACACTACCAGCATCAACACACACTACCAGCATCAACACACACTACCAGCATCAACACACACTACCAGCATCAACACCACACTACCAGCATCAACACCACACTACCAGCATCAACACCACACTACCAGCATCAACACACACTACCAGCATCAACACCACACTACCAGCATCAACACCACACTACCAGCATCAACACCACACTACCAGCATCAACACCACACTACCAGCATCAACACCACACTACCAGCATCAACACCACACTACCAGCATCAACACCACACTACCAGCATCAACACCACACTACCAGCATCAACACCACACTACCAGCATCAACACCACACTACCAGCATCAACACCACACTACCAGCATCAACACCACACTACCAGCATCAACACCACACTACCAGCATCAACACCACACTACCAGCATCAACACCACACTACCAGCATCAACACCACACTACCAGCATCAACACCACACTACCAGCATCAACACCACACTACCAGCATCAACACCACACTACCAGCATCAACACCACACTACCAGAATCAACACCACACTACCAGCATCAACACCACACTACCAGCATCAACACCACACTACCAGCATCAACACCACAATACCAGCATCAACACCACAATACCAGCATCAACACCACACTTACCAGCATCAACACACACTTACCAGCATCAACACACACTACCAGCATCAACACACACTACCAGCATCAACACACACTACCAGCATCAACACACACTACCAGCATAAACACACACTACCAGCATCAACACACACTACCAGCATCAACACCACACTACCAGCATCAACACCACACTACCAGCATCAACACCACACTACCAGATTCAACACCACACTACCAGCATCAACACCACACTACCAGCATCAACACACACTACCAGCATCAACACACACTACCAGATTTCAACACCACACTACCAGCATCAACACACACTACCAGCATCAACACCACACTACCAGCATCAACACACACTACCAGCATCAACACCACACTACCAGCATCAACACCACACTACCAGTATCAACACCACACTACCAGCATCAACACCTCACACATTCAGCATCAACACCTCACACAATCAGCATCAACACCACCTCACACAATCAGCATCAACACCACACCACCAGCATCAACACCACGCACAATCAGCATCAACACCACCTCACACAATCAGCATCAACACCACCTCACACAATCAGCGTCAACACCACGCACAATCAGCATCAACACCACCTCACACAATCAGCATCAACACCTCACACAATCAGCATCAACACCACCTCACACAATCAGCATCAACACCACCTCACACAATCAGCATCAACACCACCTCACACAATCAGCATCAACACCACACCACCAGCATCAACACCACACCACCAGTATCAACACCACACCACCAGCATCAACACCACGCACAATCAGCATCAAAACCACCTCACACCACCAGCATCAACACCACACCACCAGCATCAACACCACACTACCAGCATCAACACCACACTACCAGCATCAACACCACACTACCAGTATCAACACCACACTACCAGTATCAACACCACACTACCAGTATCAACACCACACTACCAGTATCAACACCACACTACCAGTATCAACACCACACTACCAGCATCAACACCTCACACATTCAGCATCAACACCACCTCACACAATCAGCATCAACACCTCACACAATCAGCGTCAACACCTCACACAATCAGCATCAACACCACACCACCAGCATCAACACCACACCACCAGCATCAACACCACACCACCAGCATCAACACCACACTACCAGTATCAACACCACACTACCAGCATCAACACCTCACACATTCAGCATCAACACCACCTCACACAATCAGCATCAACACCTCACACAATCAGCGTCAACACCTCACACAATCAGCATCAACACCACACCACCAGCATCAACACCACACTACCAGCATCAACACCACACTACCAGCATCAACACACACCACCAGCATCAACACCAAACTACCAGCATCAACACACACCACCAGCATCAACACCACACTACCAGCATCAACACACACGACCAACAACAACACCAGCATCAACACACACCACCACCATCATCATCATCAACACCACACTACCAGCATCAATACACACGACCAACAACAACACACACCACCAGCATCAACACCAAACTACCAGCATCAACACACACCACCAGCATCAACACCACACTACCAGCATCAACACACACGACCAACAACAACACCAGCATCAACACACACCACCACCATCATCATCATCAACACCACACTACCAGCTTCAACACACACTACCAACAACAACACACACTACCAGCATCAACACACACTACCAGCATCAACACACACTACCAGCATCAACACACACTACCAGCATCAACACACACTACCAGCATCAACACACACTACCAGCATCAACACACACTACCAGCATCAACACACACTACCAGCATCAACACACACTACCAGCATCAACACACACTACCAGCATCAACACACACTACCAGCATCAACACACACTACCAGCATCAACACACACTACCAGCATCAACACACACTACCAGCATCAACACACACTACCAGCATCAACACACACTACCAGCATCAACACACACTACCAACATCAACACACACTACCAGCATCAACACACACTACCAGCATCAACACACACTACCAGCATCAACACACACTACCAGCATCAACACACACTACCAGCATCAACACACACTACCAGCATCAACACACACGACCAGATTCAACACACACGACCAGCATCAACACACACGACCAGCATCAACACACACCACCAGCATCAACACACACCACCAGCATCAACACACACCACCAGCATCAACACACACCACCAGCATCAACACACACCACCAGCATCAACACACACCACCAGCATCAACACACACCACCAGCATCAACACACACCACCAGCATCAACACACACCACCAGCATCAACACACACCACCAGCATCAACACACACCACCAGCATCAACACACACCACCAGCATCAACACACACCACCAGCATCAACACACACCACCAGCATCAACACACACCACCAGCATCAACACACACCACCAGCATCAACACACACTACCAGCATCAACACACACTACCAGCATCAACACACACTACCAGCATCAACACACACTACCAGCATCAATACACACTACCAGCATCAATACACACTACCAGCATCAATACACACTACCAGCATCAATACACACTACCAGCATCAATACACACTACCAGCATCAATACACACTACCAGCATCAATACACACTACCAGCATCTACACACACTACCAGCATCTACACACACTACCAGCATCTACACACACTACCAGCATCAACACACACTACCAGCATCAACACCACACCACCAGCATCAACACACACTACCAACAACACACACCACCAGCATCAACACACACCACCAGCATCAACACCACACTACCAGCATCAACACCACACTACCAGCATCAACACCACACTACCAGCATTAACACACACGACCAACAACAACACACCCCACCAGCATCAACACACACCACCAGCATCAACATACACTACCAGTATCAACACACACTACCAACAACAACACACCCCACCAGCATCAACACACACCACCAGCATCAACATACACTACCAGCATCAACACACACTACCAACAACAACACACCCCACCAGCATCAACACACACCACCAGCATCAACACACACCACCAGCATCACCACACACTACCAACAACACACCACCAGGATCAACACCACACCACCAGCATCAACACACACCACCAGCATCAACACAAACCACCAGCATCAACACACACCACCAGCATCAACACACACCACCAGCATCAACACACACCACCGGCATCAACACACACCACCGGCATCAACACACACCACAGGCATCAACACACACCACCGGCATCAACACACACCACCGGCATCAACACACACCACCGGCATCAACACACACCACCGGCATCAACACACACCACCGGCATCAACACACACCACCGGCATCAACACACACCACCGGCATCAACACACACCACCGGCATCAACACACACCACCGGCATCAACACACACTACCGGCATCAACACACACTACCGGCATCAACACACACTACCGGCATCAACACACACCACCAGCATCAAAACACACGACCAACAACAACACACATCACCAGCATCACAACACACTACCAACAACACACCACCAGGATCAACAACACACCACCAGGATCAACACCACACCACCAGATTCAACACACACCACCGGCATCAACACACACCACCGGCATCAACACACACCACCAGCATCAACACACACCACCAGCATCAACACACACCACCAGCATCAACACACACCACCAGCATCAACACACACCACCAGCATCAACACACACCACCAGCATCAACACACACCACCAGCATCAACAGACACCACCAGCATCAACACACACCACCAACAACAACACACACCACCAGCATCAACACCACACTACCAGCATCAACACACACTACCAACAACAACACACCCCACCAGCATCAACACACACCACCAGCATCAACACACACCACCAGCATCAACACACACCACCAGCATCAACACACACCACCAGCATCAACACACACCACCAGCATCACAACACACTACCAACAACACACCACCAGGATCAACACCACACCACCAGATTCAACACACACTACCGGCATCAACACACACCACCGGCATCAACACACACCACCGGCATCAACACACACCACCGGCATCAACACACACCACCGGCATCAACACACACCACCGGCATCAACACACACCACCGGCATCAACACACACCACCGGCATCAACACACACCACCGGCATCAACACACACCACCGGCATCAACACACACCACCGGCATCAACACACACCACCGGCATCAACACACACCACCGGCATCAACACACACTACCGGCATCAACACACACTGCCGGCATCAACACACACTACCGGCATCAACACACACTACCGGCATCAACACACACTACCGGCATCAACACACACTACCAGCATCAACACACACTACCAACAACAACACACATCACCAGCAGCATCAACACCACACTACCAGCATCAACACACACCACCAGCATCAACACACACTACCAACAACAACACACATCACCAGCAGCATCAACACACACTACCAGCATCAACACACACTACCAGCATCAACACACACTACCAGCATCAACACACACTACCAGCATCAACACACACTACCAGCATCAACACACACTACCAGCATCAACACACACTACCAGCATCAACACACACTACCAGCATCAACACACACTACCAGCATCAACACACACTACCAGCATCAACACACACTACCAGCATCAACACACACTACCAGCATCAACACACACTACCAGCATCAACACACACTACCAGCATCAACACACACTACCAGCATCAACACACACTACCAGCATCAACACACACTACCAGCATCAACACACACTACCAGCATCAACACACACTACCAGCATCAACACACACTACCAGCATCAACACACACCACCAGCATCAACACACACCACCAGCATCAACACACACCACCAGCATCAACACACACCACCAGCATCAACACACACCACCAGCATCACAACACACTACCAACAACACACCACCAGGATCAACACCACACCACCAGATTCAACACACACTACCGGCATCAACACACACCACCGGCATCAACACACACCACCGGCATCAACACACACCACCGGCATCAACACACACCACCGGCATCAACACACACCACCGGCATCAACACACACCACCGGCATCAACACACACCACCGGCATCAACACACACCACCGGCATCAACACACACCACCGGCATCAACACACACCACCGGCATCAACACACACCACCGGCATCAACACACACCGCCGGCATCAACACACACTGCCGGCATCAACACACACTACCGGCATCAACACACACTACCGGCATCAACACACACTACCAGCATCAACACACACTACCAACAACAACACACATCACCAGCAGCATCAACACCACACTACCAGCATCAACACACACCACCAGCATCAACACACACTACCAACAACAACACACATCACCAGCAGCATCAACACACACTACCAGCATCAACACACACTACCAGCATCAACACACACTACCAGCATCAACACACACTACCAGCATCAACACACACTACCAGCATCAACACACACTACCAGCATCAACACACACTACCAGCATCAACACACACTACCAGCATCAACACACACTACCAGCATCAACACACACTACCAGCATCAACACACACTACCAGCATCAACACACACTACCAGCATCAACACACACTACCAGCATCAACACACACTACCAGCATCAACACACACTACCAGCATCAACACACACTACCAGCATCAACACACACTACCAGCATCAACACACACTACCAGCATCAACACACACTACCAGCATCAACACACACTACCAGCATCAACACACACTACCAGCATCAACACACACTACCAGCATCAACACACACTACCAGCATCAACACACACTACCAGCATCAACACACACTACCAGCATCAACACACACTACCAGCATCAACACACACTACCAGCATCAACACACACTACCAGCATCAACACACACCACCAGCATCAACACACACCACCAGCATCAACACACACCACCAGCATCAACACACACCACCAACAACAACACACATCACCAGCAGCATCAACACACACTACCAGCATCAACACACACCACCAGCATCAACACACACCACCAGCATCAACACACACCACCAGCATCAACACACACCACCAGCATCAACACACACCACCAGCATCAACACACACCACCAGCATCAACACACACCACCAGCATCAACACACACCACCAGCATCAACACAACGCCACCAGCATCAACACCACGCCACCAGCATCAACACCACGCCACCAGCATCAACACCACGCCACCAGCATCAACACCACGCCACCAGCATCAACACCACGCCACCAGCATCAACACCACGCCACCAGCATCAACACCACGCCACCAGCATCAACACCACGCCACCAGCATCAACACCACGCCACCAGCATCAACACCACGCCACCAGCATCAACACCACGCTACCAGCATCAACACCACACTACCAGCATCAACACCACACTACCAGAATCAACACACACTACCAGAATCAACACACTACCAGCATCAACACCACACTACCAGATTTCAACACACACTACCAGCATCAACACACACTACCAGCATCAACACACACTGCCAGCATCAACACACACTACCAGCATCAACACACACTACCAGCATCAACACCACACTACCAGCATCAACACCACACTACCAGCATCAACACCACACTACCAGCATCAACACCACACTACCAGCATCAACACCACACTACCAGCATCAACACCACACTACCAGCATCAACACACACCACCAGCAACAACACACACGACCAGCATCAACACACACCACCAGCATCAGCACCACACTACCAGAATTAACACCACACTACCAGTTTCAACACCACACTACCAGCATCAACACACACCACCAGCATCAACACACACCACCAGCATCAACACACACCACCAGCATCAACACCACACTACCAGATTCAACACACACTGCCAGCATCAACACACACTACCAGCATCAACACACACTACCAGCATCAACACCACACTACCAGCATCAACACCACACTACCAGCATCAACACCACACTACCAGCATCAACACCACACCACCAGCATCAACACCACACTACCAGGTTCAACACACACGACGAACAACAACACACACTACCAGCATCTACGCACACTACCAGCAACAACGCACACTACAAGGAACAATGCACACTACCAGCAACAACGCACACTACCAGCAACAACACACACTACCAGCATCAACACACACCACCAGCATCAACACACACCACCAGCATCAACACACACCACCAGCATCAACACACACCACCAGCATCAACACCACACTACCAGATTCAACACCACACTACCAGCATCAACACACACTACCAACAACAACACACACTACCAGCATCAACACACACTACCAGTATCAACACCACACTACCAGTATCAACACCACACTACCAGTATCAACACCACACTACCAGTATCAACACCACACTACCAGTATCAACACCACGCTACCAGCTTTCAACACCACACTACCAGCTTTCAACACCACACTACCAGCATCAACACCTCACACAATCAGCATCAACACCTCACACAATCAGCATCAACACCTCACACAATCAGCATCAACACCTCACACAATCAGCAACACCTCACACAATCAGCATCAACACCTCACACAATCAGCATCAACACCTCACACAATCAGCATCAACACCTCACACAATCAGCATCAACACCACCTCACACAATCAGCATCAACACCACCTCACACTACCAGCATCAACACCACGCAACCAGTATCAACACCACGCTACCAGTATCAACACCACGCTACCAGCTTTCAACACCACACTACCAGCTTTCAACAGCACACTACCAGTATCAACACCACACTACCAGTATCAACACCACACTACCAGCATCAACACCACACTACCAGCATCAACACCACACTACCAGCATCAACACCTCACACAATCAGCATCAACACCTCACACAATCAGCATCAACACCTCACACAATCAGCATCAACACCACCTCACACAATCAGCATCAACACCACACCACCAGTATCAACACCACACACAATCAGCATCAACACCACACAATCAGCATCAACACCACACTACCAGCATCAACACCTCACACAATCAGCATCAACACCACACCACCAGTATCAACATCACACTACCAGCATCAACACCTCACACAATCAGCATCAACACCACACTACCAGTATCAACACCACACTACCAGATTCAACACCTCACACAATCAGCATCAACACCACCTCACACAATCAGCATCAACACCACCTCACACTACCAGCATCAACACCACCTCACACTACCAGCATCAACACCTCACACATTCAGCATCAACACCACCTCACACTACCAGCATCAACACCTCACACAATCAGCATCAACACCAGCTCACACAATCGGCAACACCTCACACAATCAGCATCAACACCAACACCACCTCACACAATCAGCATCAACACCTCACACAATCAGCATCAACACCACACCACCAGTATCAACACCACACTACCAGCATCAACACCACCTCACACAATCAGCATCAACACCACCTCACACAATCAGCATCAACACCTCACACAATCAGCATCAACACCACCTCACACAATCAGCATCAACACCACCTCACACAATCAGCATCACCACCTCACACAATCAGCATCAACACCACCTCACACAATCAGCATCAACACCACCTCACACAATCAGCATCAACACCACCTCACACAATCAGCATCAACACCACCTCACACAATCAGCATCAATACCACACTACCAGCATCAACACCTCACACAATCAGCATCAACACCACACACAATCAGCATCAACACCACACTACCAGCATCAACACCACACTACCAGCATCAACACCACACTACCAGCATCAACACCTCACACAATCAGCATCAACACCTCACACAATCAGCATCAACACCACACCACCAGTATCAACACCACACTACCAGCATCAACACCTCACACAATCAGCATCAACACCTCACACAATCAGCATCAACACCACACCACCAGTATCAACACCTCACACAATCAGCATCAACACCACACACAATCAGCATCAACACCACACTACCAGCATCAACACCTCACACAATCAGCATCAACACCACACCACCAGTATCAACACCTCACACAATCAGCATCAACACCACACTACCAGCATCAACACCACACTACCAGTATCAACACCACACTACCAGTATCAACACCACACTACCAGTATCAACACCTCACACAATCAGCATCAACACCACACCACCAGTATCAACACCACACCACCAGTATCAACACCACACTACCAGCATCAACATCTCACACAATCAGCATCATCAACACCACACACAATCAGCATCAACACCACCTCACACTATCAGCATCAACACCTCACACTATCAGCATCAACACCTCACACCATCAGCACCATCAACACCTCACACCATCAACACCTCACACTATCAGCATCAACACCTCACACTATCAGCATCAACACCTCACACTATCAGCATCAACACCTCACACTATCAGCATCATCAACACCTCACACTATCAGCATCATCAACACGAAACTATCAGCATCAACACCTCACACTATCAGCATCATCAACACCTCACACTATCAGCATCAACACCTCACACTATCAGCATCAACACCTCACACTATCAGCATCAACACCTCACACTATCAGCATCAACACCTCACACTATCAGCATCATCAACACCTCACACTATCAGCATCATCAACACCAAACTATCAGCATCATCAACACCAAACTATCAGCATCATCAACACCTCACACTATCAGCATCATCAACACCTCACACTATCAGCATCATCAACACCTCACACTATCAGCATCATCAACACCTCACACTATCAGCATCATCAACACCTCACACTATCAGCATCAACACCTCACGCTATCAGCATCAACACCACACGCTACCAGCATCAACACCTTACACTATCAGCATGAACAGCTCACACTATCAGTGATCTTTTCTACCCCCGTTAATTCACCCCAAATCCACATCTTTCAATACCCGACTTCATTCCTGAAATCCTTAGCAGTGTCAATTTTTTTATACCGTGTACCTACCCCACCCCCCCCCCCCCCCTATCCCCCTCCAGATCTCCCGATGTCGCTGCTCTCTACTGTTGTACTTGTGCTTCCCTCTCTCTCGCCATCTTGTCTCCCGCTCCCTTTATTGTTTTACAGTCACGTGAAAAAGTAAGTACACCCCATGTAAAGTTGACATTTTCAACACATTTCAACATATAGCTATTAGATCTTCATTTCAACAATATTGATAGATAAAGGTGATATAATATAACAAATATCATGAAACATTTACATTTTGTAGTCCATTGTATAATTTAAATAAACATAAATGCAAATTTCGCATGTGGAAAAAGTAAGTACACCCTTGGCTCTAATAGGTGGTATTGCCCCCTTCGGCAGCAACAACCTCAAGTAGGCGTTTCTTATAACTGTCTACCATTCTCTGACATCGACTGGGAGAAATTTTTGCTCACTCCTCCATGCAGAATTCTTTCAGCTGTGCGATGTTTGAGGGGTTTCTTGCATACACAGCTCGTTTCAAATCCCCCACAACATCTCGATGGGATTTAGATCCGGGCTTTGACTTGGCCATTCCAGAACCCTCCATTTCTTTCTTTTCAGCCATTCCTTGGTGGATTTACTGGTATTTTTTAGGGTCATCGTCATGTTGCAAGGTCCACCTTCGGATGAGCTTCAACTTTCCGACAGATGGCCTCACATTATCCTCAAGCACCCTCTGGTACAATGAAGAATTCATCGTGGATTCTATGATGGTGAGCTGCCCAGGCCCTGATGCAGCAAAGCTGCCCCAAACCATAATATTTCCACCACCATGCTTTACAGTTGGTATCAGGTTCTTGTGGTCAAATGCTGTCTTTGGTTTTCGCCAAACAAGTCTTCTGGTACTGTGGCCAAATAGCTCTACCTTTGACTCATCTGTCCAGAGCACATTGTTCCAGAAGTGCTGGTCTTTGCCTAGGTGTTCATTGGCAAACTTTAGTCTTGCCCTGATGTTCTTTCTGGACAGCAAAGGTTTCCTCCTGGCACACCTCCCATGTAGATCAAATTTGTGCAGCCTCTTTCTAATGGTAGACTCGTGCACTTTGACATCAACAGTGGCAAGAGCTACCTGTAGGTCCCGTGATGACATTCTGGGGTTCTTAGAGACTTCTTTCAGCATCTTGCGGTCTGCTCTCGGTCTGAACTTGCTGGGGCGGCCTGGCCTGAACAAGTTGGCAGTTGTTTGGAATCTTCTCCACTTGTAGATGATCTTCCGGACAGTCGAATGATTGATTTCAAATTGTTTGGAGATCTTTTTAAATCCCTTCCCAGACTCATAGGCATCTATAACCTTCTTTCTGAAGGCCTCAGAGAGATCTTTTGATCTCGGCATGGTGACGCCGCACACTTCAACAACAAAGAGCAAACCAAACTAAATGTCTGAGGTTTAAATAAGACAGGTTCCTCCAAGATCCTCTCTAACGATGTTCTAATCATTTGCACCTGATCTGGTGCACCTGATTCTAATTTTAGGTATTTGAAGTAGTGATAAATGTAGGGGTGTACTTACTTTTTCCACATGCGAAATTTGCATTTATGTTTATTTAAATTATAAAATGGACTAGAAAATGTAAATGTTTCATGATATTTGTTATATTATATCACCTTTATCTATCAATATTGTTGAAATGAAGATCAAATAGCTGTATGTTGAAATATGTTGAAAATGTCAAAACTTTACATGGGGTGTACTTACTTTTTCACATGACTGTTTGTGTACGTTTATGTTTTTTGTGTTTAATGTGCTGGGTCTTACACGAGCCTCGATCTTGTATTAATATATATATATAGCTATATATGAATCGTCATCATCATCACACATAGTCATCATCATCACACATTGTCATCATCATAATCATCATCACACATTGTCGTCGTCATCATCATCATCACACACCATCACACACCATCACCATCCACAAACCGCACACTATCAGCAACACAGTTAATTGTTAAACCACGACCAGCATCATCCACAGCAAAAATCCCATACACAGCACGGTCACAGCACGGACACAGCACGGTCACAGCACGGACACAGCACGGACACACACACACACACCAGGGACACACACACCCAGCACGGACACACGCAGCATGGACACACACACACAGCACGGACACACACACACAGCACGGACACACACACACAGCACGGACACACACACACAGCACGGACACACACAGCACGGACACACACACACACAGCACGGACACACACACACACAGCACGGACACACACACACACAGCACGGACACACACACACAGCACGGACACACACACAGCACGGACACACACACACAGCACGGACACACACACACAGCACGGACACACACACACAGCACGGACACACACACACAGCACGGACACACACACACAGCACGGACACACACACACAGCGCGGACACACACACACAGCACGGACACACACACACAGCACGGACACACACACACAGCACGGACACACACACACAGCACGGACACACACACACAGCACGGACACACACACAGCACGGCCACACACACAGCACGGCCACACACACAGCACGGACACACACACACAGCACGGACACACACACACAGCACGGACACACACACACAGCACGGACACACACACAGCACGGACACACACACCGCACGAACACACAGCACTGATACACACACACACCTTCCATATTATTATTATTATTAATTATTCTCCGTTAAACATGATACTCGTATAAAGAAAGTGCAATAACTATCAACAATGAATCCATAGTTTCATGCCAAATAAAATAAATAAATGGCACGTCAAATAAAATGTGATGATTCGAAAGTGGAAAAGAAAAATAAACAAACTCGTGCCGAGAAGAACTCGTCCAATCGAGCGACGCCTTAGACTTAGAGTCGGAAAAAAGGCCAAGAGTCAAGACAGCAAACGGAAGCTTGAGACGTCGTATCAAACGCTTGACGACATTATTATTTTGTTTAGATTTAAGGACACAACTACCTTAATTCACAATATCAAGCCATCATACTAAATATTAACAATCATTAAACGTTTGGAGAAACCAGCAAACTATACACCGCTCTATAATTCTTTCATGGATGATCGTACCCACCTCAGCGATCAAATAAATAAATGCAAAAAATAGAGTACTCAGGTAAAGATAAGCATTAAACAATCTATATTAATATTTATTAACTAGAACCTGCTTTAAGAATTCAACGACAAATTATTACATTTTCAGATAACACTGTGTCCCTTATGGGAATAACACCGCCATGGTTTTCTTGACCGAACAAACAATTGAAACCAAGAAGTCACGGAAGTTCGAAGATAACTGAAAGTGATCAAAATGATTTCGAGATACTGAAAACGCTTAATGTTCTTTGTCGCTCTAGCAACGTCATATTTGTAATTACTTTTCTTTTTAATAGTGATTGCGTTGGGACTTCCTGACTTTTCAGTCGTGGATGTGTTTTTATATAACAAGAATGATCAGCCTGTGGTTACAACCTGTTAAAGGTGGGCGCGATTCGGAAAATTTTAAGTCCGCTTACCGCTTATCCGCTCCGCCAGCCCGTGTAGTCCGATTCGCTTTCGCTTATCCGCTTCAGCGGCCGAAAATCTTAGTCCGCTTACCGCTTATCCGCTTATCCGCTTCGATTCGATTTTTTAAAAGCGCTTCGACGTTTTTAAAGCGATTTTTGACGTTTCTAAAGGGAATTTAATGCTTTTTAAGCCTAAATAGCCATTTCTAACTACTACAAAGACAAACAAAGCTTTTAAGATCAAAAATATACATGTTTATTTAAATAAAATTTATTCAAAATTTATTGAAATAAAGTTTTCCACTCGACTCTACTCTACTCTACAGTTAATTTAAATATAATTTTAATATATGCAAGTTACATTAAAGAAAAATCAATTTGCCCGTCCTTTCTTTGACAAGAGAGTCTACTAGTCAACAGACTAGCAGTCTGTTGACTAGTCCTCGTCTTCCTCCTCCACCTCGTGGGCCTTCTTGAGGATTTGGAGGTTGCCCTTCATGAAGACGAGGGCCCCGAAGTTCGGTGCAGCCAGGGCCGACCTCTTAGGCCTGAGGATGTCCGACCCGTAGCTGAACACGCGCTCGACCGAGGCAGAGCTCGGGAGCGGCGTGTTATGCCTGAGAAATAGAGTTACCCAAGCATCACGGAACTCGAGCGGGAAGAGATTGGGCGAGAGCCGAGTTGTTGGGGTTTCACTTATTATTCACTTAAATAAATATTCACAATTCTAGAGTAACGGCTCAGGCTAACAGCTGATTTGGCGAATCGCGATGCGCTTTAATTTTTCGGTAGTCCGCTTACGCTTATCCGCTTCGGTTTCCGGGGGTTGTTCCGATTCGCTTATCCGCTTCGAAAACGTTAGTCCGCTGCAGCGGATAAGCGGATAAGCGGACTTTCGAAGCGGACCGCCCACCTTTGCAACCTGTGACAAAATGCGGAAACGCACATTTAAAGCACTCTCAAAAGATGAACAGCGTGATTGGAAAAAACACATTTAATGCGCAATTAAATAATTAACTCCACACCTCTCCAGCTCTCATCCATGACAGCCTCCGCCACGGTATATATAAGAATGAGCTGTTTCGTCACACGGTCACCGATTGATTAACCCCAATATGGGGCTGGTCAAAAATTACGTAACACCATTTTTTAGGGAGGTGCTTGCTGTGCTTGCTGATGGGCTTACTTAAACCTTAATAAAAATTTTGTTCGACATTAATTCGATTTTTCAGGGATCCTCATCGTCAGTAACACCGATCCAAACAAAGCCGGACAGTGTATAATCAGCAGAGGCCTAATATGTGTTAGCCCACCAAAAAACCAATACCAAGACGGCGGTATTATTTCGCCTGGATTCCAGCTATCCGACCAATGGGTGCTTGTGCACATTTCCACAAAAGACCCCAACAAGAACCACAACAACAACAGGCACTCAGTAGAGAGCATACCTCCGCCTGGTTGGCCATATCACTCAATGGTGAAGAATCACATCAAAATTATACTAGCTGGATCCGGATCCGGTTCTTCACCAAAATTGAATCGATTCTTCCTTGTCACACACACAACCTGTCCAACAATTTTCGTCCAAATCCATCCACAACTTTTTGAGATATCTTGTTCACAAACAAACAAACAGACAGACAGACAGGCGAAAACATAACCTCCATCCACCTTCGGTGATGGAGGTAATAAGTGTTGTTAATGATGGTCATTGGGGCCTTCATTATGACGTCATAATTCGACAGGGTAATGCTTGGTCTGATCAGTTTGAAATTTATTGTGCGTGATCTACGCAACAATTATATTAGAGAATATAAATTTATGATGTATCTGGCAGCCATATTGGATAAAAACCCCCCCTTCAAAAACAGAAGAGTTGGCTCGCACCAAGTTGACTGCACAGATTAAGTATTCTATGAATACCATGTCGTTATTTTAGTAAATACTGGCAGCATTGGATTCCTTATGTCTATAAACATAAAAAGACATTTCATTCATGTTTTTATCACATCTAATTGCGAAGACATGAGAGTAAGTAGATGTTTACAATTCGGTGGGAGCCATCTTGGATTTTCAAATATATCTCTATATAATTCCAGCAATCTCTGTGTGTGTGTGTGTGTGTGTCTGTCTGTATGCGACCGCTGTTTCTCGACAACTACCGGTCCGATATACTTGAAACTTGCCAGGTATATTGCTGGGGACCCGAGGATGTGCCTTTTCAAGGTTTGAAATTAATCGGACAAGTGGTTCCCAAGGTATGGTCACCGTACTCGCAAGCCGTTCGCTTTGGCTTTGCGAATGGACCAAACCATTTCATGTAAATAGAGGGGGGGGGGGGGATTGGCCTATACACAGCCTCTCTGGATGTTAACTTTGCCAAAAACAAGAAAATAAAAACAACCGTTAGTTTAATTGGTCTATTATAGTTCTATTAAAGATGATAGGTTAACAAGTGAATCCTCTTGGATTGCGCTGAGGTTCGGGCATGGAATTTCTAGGAGGAAGTATAATTTGTATGCAATGAAAGTACATGTAATATGGGATCGAGTAAGATCGAGTAAGCTTCACCAGTGCGCGTGCGCGAATTTACGTCACGTCGGCAGCGAGAAGGCGTTCCCCAACACGAACCAATCAGGAACTGCCACGCCCACTTATATGATCTCAGAATTCCTGTGACAGGAATTAGCGTTACACTGGCTGGAAGTCATTCGCTAGAGGCGCTTCCTCAGCGCCAATCACCAGTGCGCGTGCGCGAATTTACGTCACGTCGGCAGCGAGAAGGCGTTCCCCAACACGAACCAATCAGGAACTGCCACGCCCACTTATATGATCTCAGAATTCCTGTGACAGGAATTAGCGTTACACTGGCTGGAAGTCAATCGCTAAAGGCGCTTCCTCAGCGCCAATAATTTAATATTGAGAATTTGTGCTTCCCAAGTTATGGTCTCTCACATTCGCCTATATTTTCTTGCTCCGTATTCTGTGGTCGTTTCTGACACGTGGTGTCCAAAAATTTTTTTTTTGTTGTTGTTGTTGTTCTCTTCTCTTTTCTTTGTTTTCCCTTGCGAAAAGATAAAATACTGTTGCGAATATGGAATTTGGCCTCCATATCCGCTTGTAAATATTCCCCTATTTTCTCCGATACTCCCCAACTCTCCCTTACCCCATTCCCTAGTCCCATTGTCTGTAAACAACACCCATTAGAGCCGATCTTCCCCTTCATCCCCCCATTAAATGTCGTGCCCAGGTCCCCCGCACCACACGTAGACAATTATAGGACATCTTGCTAGTTATTCTTAATCTATGTCAGTTAAGGACTTGTTTCCATTAATTATGACTCTTCGTTGCACCAGAATGTGATTATATGGCACCTGTTAGGAAGTTTAGGACCTCCCCATACCTCTCCGCATCTCTTCCCCATGAAGAAGCGCCAACTACAACAACAACAACAAAAGAGGGGGGCGGCGCGGTGACGGCATGGGGAGTGGGCGTCCTCCTTCCGGCTCGGTTAGCCACCATTGACCACGCGCTCCACGGGGTTACCACGAAGGGGCTCCCTGTCGGCCCCTCGTCAAGGGCGGAGCCGGTAACCCCCGCACCCAATGAGAAGCCATGGGCCGATGCCATCTGGGGCGGCGCTAACGAGCCGAGGGCGTGTCACTCCCCGCCGGATATATACGCGGCCCCGCGCCGGACGTAAGAGAGATGCGCCCCGAGCTTGGAAGGAAAAGACGCCACCCTCCCGAGCGCTGAGCGACCTCCCCAGCTTGAGACCAAAGTCGCGACCCACAAGCGCTGTGATACCTTCA
Organism: Myxine glutinosa; assembly: GCF_964187855.1. Classification (NCBI taxonomy): domain Eukaryota; kingdom Metazoa; phylum Chordata; class Myxini; order Myxiniformes; family Myxinidae; genus Myxine; species Myxine glutinosa. The sequence goes on along the minus strand of NC_136266.1, from coordinate 96,954,438 downwards.
CGCATCTCTGGACACCACCGTACGTGATTCTGTCCCTGAGCCAGGTGCACCTGAGCCATCGCGACCTGCCTCCCCTTTTCATCAACCCCCGTGTGAGTCAGCATTTTGTCCCGTGTGTCTGTCGTCTGTCCGGGGATAATATAAGAGTGTGTCTAAGTGCCTGTCTTCCTGTAATATACCTCTAGCCCCTGTAATCTAACCTTTTTCCGTACGAATATACTTGAAAATCGAAACCCTGGTGTCGTATTGTGTCATTATAGCCCAGCCGGGTGTCTTCTCTTTCCTATTGAGCCAGCGTAGCGCGATTAGTCAACATTCGGGCACAATCGGGTAACTTGTACGGATACGGCGGCCATCCCGCTCGGCCCACCATACCATCAAAGTCGTATCTGTAACAATTGGTGTCGGGAGTGAGATTCGAGGCCCGACCAAATTTTGAAGAAAAAAAAAAAAAAACGAATAGAGGAAAAAAAAAATTTGGTCAAAATTTGGAGCGGCCGAAATTTGTTTTGTTTTACGAAACTCGAATTTTGCAAGTCGCGCTATGGCGGATCAAGACGGCTGGGGTCCGGTAGGGGAGAGTGAAGTAGGGTCGATCCAGGACCAAAATGAGGGACAGGAGGAGAGCGAAGCAGTGAGGGCGGCAGGTTCGCAAAATAGCGCCGTCACGCACGAAGAAGCGGGCGCGCAAAATGGCGCCTCGCTGATCACCGCGCCAGCGACCGTGGCAGCGCCCCCGATGGATTTGAACTCGTTTTGGATACAAATGAAGGCCCTTATGGCCCAGAATTGTGAGCAAATGAGGGCTGATAGAAAGCGATTGGGTGAGCGATTGAGTGAGCGATTGGGGGTAATGGGAAACCAAATGGGGGTAATGAGGGACGAAGCGAGGGGTACCGGTGAGAAGTTAGACAATAATTTTAAGGGATTAGACAAGAAATTTGGGAAGTTAGACGACAAATTTGAGGGGTTAGACAATAATTTTAAGGAGTTAGACAAGAAATTTGAGGGGTTAGACAACGGGATAAAAGAAGTGAAAAATGGGTTAATGGGGGTAGAAAACAGAATGGCTGCCCAGGAGAATCAGATAGAGGGAGTGAAAAATGGGTTAGAGGGGTTAGAAAACAGTATGGAAGGCAAATTGAGGGACATGAGGGACCAAGCGGAAAGGGAAGTTAAACAAATGGAGCAGCAGATAGAGGGGGTCAGAATGGGGGTAGAAACCAAACTGGATGCTCACAGGGAGGAAATGGAGCAGATGAGGGTGGCATCTGGGCAGGAGATGCAAGTGATGGGAGAGGAGATCAGAAGAGGAGTGAGTGAGGAGGTCGGAGGAGTGCGCGAGGAGGTGAGGCACTGTAAGGAGCGCATGGAGAAAGAGGTGAGAAAGGGGACTGTAAAATTGCAAGGTGGTATAGAGGAGTTGACGCTGGGAGTAGAACAACTGACAGTGGGACAAAAGGAGCTGGGGGACCAGGTAAAGAAGAACACAGCGGTAATAGAGGGTTTAAAATCGACACAGAAGGAGATGAAAAAGGACGTAGGGGTAATAAAAAAAGAGTGCCAGACGGTACATGAGGACCTGACGAGGAAAATGGACAAGGTGGTAGAGGTAATGGAGGTTAAAGAGCGGGAGGTGCGGGAGCACATAGAAAAAAATAAAGTGGAGTTAGAGGAAGAACTTAAAGGGGCGCACGAAGAGATGAAGGAGATGAAGCAAAAATTAGAGGAAGTGGAAGAAGGGGTGAGCGAAATTAAGAAGCGACGGAGAGAGGATAAGAAAGAGATAAAGGAGGAAGTAAAAGAATTGGTCCAAAGTCTGTGTTCGGATCGTGATGATGTGCTCATTAACCGGATGAGGGATTCGCAGGTGATGGAGGAGAAGCGAAGAGAAAGAGGACCCGGTGTAAGTGGTGACCAATATGGTCGTGCGTATGATACGCCAGGGGATTTAATAAGCTTGGGGGTCGAAATAGACCCGGGTGTTCGTGAGAGGCCACTGGTGAAGTGTGCGACAGGTTTGGTGTGCGAAAATGGAGGTGTGCGAGAAAGTCCGACTCTGGGGTGTGTGAGGAAAAAGTGCGTGCCAAGGAGTGAGGGTGCTGGCGAGAGTGAGTCGGTCGTAGCGCGTGTGCGAGGGGGCACATGGAAGCGCGGTGTGGTGAGTGTTACAGAGGGTGTGACGGGAGAGTGTGCGCAGGAGTGTGCGCGAGAAAGGTGTGTGACAGACAGGTGCATGAGGAAAGAGTGCGCTGTCAGAAGTAAGGAAGAGTGTCCACCTGTGGTGAGTGTTACAGAGGGTGTAACGGGAGAGTGTGCGCGAGAAAGGTGTGTGACGGACAGGTGCATGGGGAAAGAGTGTGCTGTCAAGAGTAAGGGTGAGTGCGCTGTCACGAGTGGAGGTGAAAGTAGTGAGAGTGACATGGAGCGTGAGTTAGTTGTGACAGGTGAGCGAGGATGTACACCTGGGATGGAAGGATGCACACCTGGAATGGTAGAGCGTGAGTGGGAATGCACGCTGGAGTTGGTGGTGAGGCACGTGGTTGGGTGTGCGAATGAGAGCACACCTGTGATTGTCACAGAGGAGGTGACCGAGGAGGGGACGCGAAGAGGTGTATTGGTGAGGTGTGCGAGCGACGAATGTGTGCCAAAGTGTTCGGTGGTCAGGTGTGTGACCAAGGCTGTGAGTGGAATGAGAGTACCGAGGTGTGTAAGGAAGGGTACGAGGAGCATGGGCACAGCTGGATGTGTGAGCAAGGAACGGGCTGCGGGGTGTAAGCGTCCAGGTGAAGCATCGACGTTACACGGGTTAGAGGTTAGAGCGACTTTTAGCCGAAGCAGGCCCTCGGTGCGTGCCGGGCCTCGCTTTGAACGGCCGCGTCCAGGCTCCACTAGGCGGAGCTGGCAGCCCGATAGGAAGGGTCGTCATGGCGACCACTTTTTGTTGAGGCAGTCCGGCAGGTCGAGATCGGGACATTGGATGGCTCCACGCCGAGATGGTGCGTGGGATCTCGGCCCGGGTAAACCTCCGTCCCTGCACCGAGTGCCGGACGCATCCAGCCGCTGGCACAGAACAACCCGCATTCATGGCTTGGCTTTACGAAGCCGGGCTTTGGACAGGAATTGGCACACCGAGAGGCATTAGTGAGTCGACTGGGTGATGAGGTTAGTGTTTTGGACCCAAAATTAGAGAAAAACAAAATTTGATGATTGGCAAGGGATTGGCAGTAGTGATTGGCAGATGATGGGCAGTGATTGGCAAATTTTTAATTTGTTGAAATTTGACGTGCAAAATTGATAGTGAGAGACCCCCGATGTGGTGGGATGGCAAATCCACCATCCTTCCCATGTGGGGGGCAAATGCGCACTAGCTTATGGGGTGTATGGCAGTGAAAACTAGCCCGGGTGGGTTAGGATATTGTGTGTAGGGATCTAGCGAAGATGACCTTAGGTAACGTTAAGGTTAGTTAGTGACTGATACCTGTAGTGGGGACGCAGGCAGATTAGTGTGGATTATAATGACGAGGGAGCGCAATAGTTTAAAGGGACGACTGGGAAGCGCAAGTTTCAGAAGGGAGTAGTTAGCTGAGATGATGCCGTGTTTATGAGAATTGAACAGGTGTGATTGCACAGGTGTGCAACTGGACAGGTGTGATTGCACAGGTGTGCAACTGGACAGGTGTGTGGAGCAGTGTATGAGTAGTGAGTGTGTGGATCAGCGCGAATGCGCTTGGGGAGAGAAGGGTGCAGGTGGCACCAGGTGTGAGAGCACAGGTGTGCAGGTACAGGTGTGTGGAGAGAGTTGGAGTGAGTGGTACGGAGTGGTGTGCATGGTGCGAAGGTGTGGATGGGGAAGAGTGGACCCCTTTCACGAACACCCGGGGCGGGTAGTGTAAGTGTTAGGTAGAGGGTGCAGGTAAATTGTGGTTGGATATTGGCATTTGTGGTGCGGTTGCAGAATGGTGTTGTGAATGGGTGCATTAGTGTTGTGGAAATGGCTGGGCGTGTAGCCTGTTAGTGTGTGTAGTTGGTTGGGCACTCCACCACTGTGAGGATGTCGGCCAGGTGAGGCCGCAGGTGGGCTCTGGGAGCCGGTAGTTGTGAGTGGGTGCCTGAGGATCCCGGGTGTGGATCGGGCAGCCCAGTGCCAGAGAGGGCACGGAGTGGGGAGAGAGCCAGAGGGCCTTCCCCTGGTAGTTAGGTTAGAGTAAGGAGCAGGTAAGCTCGGAGGCAACTGCAGTGGTGGAGGTGTGCAGGTGGGTAGACCCACTGGGAGAGGTACACGTCGCAGCCCAGAAATTGTGCGAGGGCACCGGGAGATGAATCGGGGGAGTGAGACCCCAAATTGAAGAGCACCACAGTTTGGCCAATGGGAATTGGTTTTTAGAACCCATAGTGTAAGAGGGCCAATGGTTTGGCCGGAGAAAGCCCCCGGGTAGTGTAAAGTTGTTAAAGTCATTTAGGAGATAGTTAGGATTGATGAACCTGTCGCACCATACGCAGCCACTTGCCTGTGGTGATGATGATGACTCCACACCTGTGTTTTCTTTGTTTGTTGCAGGAAATGAGATTGCTGTGAGGATTTGTGAGACGCATCACGACGTGGATGAGACATTGGGGTGATTCCATCTCTCCCTCCCTAGGAGGGACTGATGATGAATTGGTGATGGCAAATTTTGATGTGCAGTTGGAGATAGCAAATTTTGATGAGAGTTGAAAATGGCAAATTTGATTGGTTAGGAGGGAGAGAAGACGAATTTGGTTTATGGGAGGAACGGGGAAGACAGTAGGGATGTTTGTTGATTTGTAAAGTAGATGTTTATGGGTAGTGTTGTGTTTTGTGGATACAGTAAGGGGTAAGGGAGGGGCCATGTAGGTTACCTGGTGGGGGGGGGCGTACGATAGGAACGTACCTGTCTCACCTGGTTCCCATGTGCCCCCAGTGTGCATCATCTTGTATTGCGTGCACTTTTGCGCCCTTACCACCTTACTCACTTGTCTGCTTCTTTTGTCTCCCACCTCCGAGGATCTGGCTTTGGGGTAGAGAGAGAGGAGAGAGAGGTGCTGGCTGCGCAGTTGTGGGCCTGCACTTTCGCTGTTCGCTGCCTGGATCGGTACACCATATGGACCGCAATGTTTGTGGCCACCCACAATGGACCGCAGTTCGTTTGCGGCCAAGCACCACCCGGGGATGGACCTATGGGTCAACGTGGCACCTATGCCATACAGGTGAACCACTTTATAGTTAACACCACCAAGTGCACCACAAGAAGAGCAAGAGACACCTGCAGGGTTAGGGGTTGTTGAAGTTATTTTTATTCCAATGAACAATGGTGACTGCACCGATTGGTGGTGGGGTGGTGCTTTTGATGCTGGGAAAGGGTGCTCTGCACGTTATTAAAGGCCGTCGGCCACAGAGCACTCGTGGGTTGGTGTATCGATGTTGGCAAGCGCGCTCTCTCTATGCATAACATCTGCATGTGTTCCTCCAAAAACAGGTCCTGGATCGTAGTGTAAATAGCAGCGTAGTCTTGTAAATAATGCTCCCTACCGGCTGTATGTTTAGTTTGAGAATTCTTTCCGGATTCGGTTATCCTGTGGGTGTGTTTCTGTGAGGAGAAGGGTGCAACGTCGCAGGGGGACATATTTACTCATTTGTGAATATCTGTAAAACTGTCGCACTCAGGGTAGAGTTAATAGTAGAGGGAACTACATTGCGTGCCACACTAAAGTAGGTAAAAATTTATCGGGTCGGGACGCCCCGAGGGTAGAGAAGGGTGCAATGTTGCGAATATGGAATTTGGCCTCCATATCCGCTTGTAAATATTCCCCTATTTTCTCCGATACTCCCCAACTCTCCCTTACCCCATTCCCTAGTCCCATTGTCTGTAAACAACACCCATTAGAGCCGATCTTCCCCTTCATCCCCCCATTAAATGTCGTGCCCAGGTCCCCCGCACCACACGTAGACAATTATAGGACATCTTGCTAGTTATTCTTAATCTATGTCAGTTAAGGACTTGTTTCCATTAATTATGACTCTTCGTTGCACCAGAATGTGATTATATGGCACCTGTTAGGAAGTTTAGGACCTCCCCATACCTCTCCGCATCTCTTCCCCATGAAGAAGCGCCAACTACAACAACAACAACAAAAGAGGGGGGCGGCGCGGTGACGGCATGGGGAGTGGGCGTCCTCCTTCCGGCTCGGTTAGCCACCATTGACCACGCGCTCCACGGGGTTACCACGAAGGGGCTCCCTGTCGGCCCCTCGTCAAGGGCGGAGCCGGTAACCCCCGCACCCAATGAGAAGCCATGGGCCGATGCCATCTGGGGCGGCGCTAACGAGCCGAGGGCGTGTCACTCCCCGCCGGATATATACGCGGCCCCGCGCCGGACGTAAGAGAGATGCGCCCCGAGCTTGGAAGGAAAAGACGCCACCCTCCCGAGCGCTGAGCGACCTCCCCAGCTTGAGACCAAAGTCGCGACCCACAAGCGCTGTGATACCTTCACGCATCTCTGGACACCACCGTACGTGATTCTGTCCCTGAGCCAGGTGCACCTGAGCCATCGCGACCTGCCTCCCCTTTTCATCAACCCCCGTGTGAGTCAGCATTTTGTCCCGTGTGTCTGTCGTCTGTCCGGGGATAATATAAGAGTGTGTCTAAGTGCCTGTCTTCCTGTAATATACCTCTAGCCCCTGTAATCTAACCTTTTTCCGTACGAATATACTTGAAAATCGAAACCCTGGTGTCGTATTGTGTCATTATAGCCCAGCCGGGTGTCTTCTCTTTCCTATTGAGCCAGCGTAGCGCGATTAGTCAACATTCGGGCACAATCGGGTAACTTGTACGGATACGGCGGCCATCCCGCTCGGCCCACCATACCATCAAAGTCGTATCTGTAACAATACGTTTGCGATAATTGAATAATTGGCCATTACAACTAAATTGTTTTCCCTTGCGAAAAGATAAAATACGTTTGCGATTGGCCATTAAAACTAAATTGCGAATAATCGTAATTCTGGCACGTGGTTTCAAAACTTTTTTCCTTTTGCACGCACGTACGGGCAAGCACGTACGGGCACGCCCTAGTAACGCTAGTATTTTAAATGCTCAATAGTTCCAGACTGGCACCCTCTCTTATATCATTCCAGACATCTCATACACCAATAATCCACAAAAAATGTTGTATATTCCCATTTGAAATTGGTTCCACCCAAATATGCCATTTGGCGATCAGACTACAGTGAAGTGTTTCGAATTATAAACAATATAAGCATTGTTTGCTTCATGCACGTAACCCAGGGTGCTTATTGAAGGGGGAATGATTGAGGCAGCTGTCAGTTGCCTATACACTGCCCAAATAAAAGTATGTGCTAGGAGAACGTATTGCATGCTTGGAATGAGATCGCCCGCAGGTCGGGTACTCTGCTATTATGGTCGCAATAGGATATCCGACGTTGGCCAATTAACGGCGGTGCTGACGTTGGGCCAACGTTAACCCAACGTCAGTGTGTTAGCTGGGTCATAGCATAACCATCAACAACCCCTTATTACCTTATAGCTTGCTTCGCTATTAACTATTTAAACATGTATATTTCGTCGACAAGGAAGGGGCCCAGATAGTTTGTAATTAGGAAAGAAGAGGGGAGCTTAATTGGCAGGGGTCTTTCACTTGGAGTAGTAATGATCCATGTATGGAATGATCTCCCTTAAGAGGGAGTGGCAACAGAAAGAGTAGATAGGTTTAAAATGGAAGTATATGTAGCCACCAATAGGCATACCCAGAGGCAGAAGCATGAGGGATAGAGACTTAGAGGGATGCATGGACAATGGCAGGACTGGTAGAGTGGTAGGTATAGACCATGTAGATTCATTATGAATATATGATTGTAGACATGAACGTGAGTATAGTGATTGTGATGACTGTCAGAGGTTATCGACAAAACGTGAACCTGCTGTGGATGTTCCTTCCTCTTAACCTACAACCACCATCACAATGCCCTCCTCATCCCTCAAAGGGTTTATTCAATAAATAAATTATATATACTAGGGCATTGCCCGTACTATATCTATATCTAAAATTATATCCCCCCCCTCTATTTACATGAAATGGTTTGGTCCAAAGCGAACGGCTTGCGAGTACGGTGACAATCCCCCCCCTCTATTTACATGAAATGGTTTGGTCCAAAGCGAACGGCTTCCGGAGTTTGGTAAAGAAATCGCCATCGCGTGCACAAACGCGCAGGAAAGCGAATGAATCGCAAATTCGTTTTTATTAGTTTTAAAACATAGTTTAACGCCAACATAGTTTGCAAACGTGAAATAAATGAATACGCTCTCAAATGTGCCATCCGAGGCAGAGTGTGTCCGCCACGTTCGGCACACGCGATAGTTCGCTGCTCTCTGATTGGTTGAATCGTTTTTTGGACATAGCTCGGTAAGTAATTGTCCGATTAATATGAAACCTTGAAAAGGCACATCCTCGGGTCCCCAGCAATATACCTGGCAAGTTAAAAGTATATCGGACCCGTGGTTGTCGAGAAACAGCGGTCACAGACAAACGTACAAATGTACAGAGATTACTGGAATTATAGATAGATACAGGGTCCGTCAGGGAGGTGTGACGATTTTCAGAAAACTCGTACACAGTTATTTTTAGTCGAATTTCAATTTTTTTTTTTTTAAAGACCACATATATAATGCCATGTAATACACTGTAACAAAGACATTTTAAAAATGTAATTCATGTTTGAAAAATGACATCATCTAAATGGCGGCCGTTCTTGTCCAAGCATTCTTGCAGACGCGCGGAAAAGTTGTCCATAGACCTTTCAACCACGGCAAGCGGAATAGCTCGAATTTCTCTGGGGATGGCATCTGAAAGGGTCTCAAGAGTGCGTGGTTTTTCAATGTAAACCTTAGCTTTCAGGTAACCCCATAAAAAATAGTCACAGGGTGAAAGATCGGGCGATCGAGGGGGCCACTCCACATCCCCACGGATTGAAATGAGGTGCTCTGGAAAATGTTCTCTTAATAAGGCCATTGATTCTCTTGAGGTATGGCAAGTAGCCCCATCTTGCTGAAACCAAACTGTAGGGAGGTCAATGCGACGTCGTCTCAATTCAGGCAGTAAGAACTCGCGCAACATCGTAACATAACGTTGTGAGTTGACTGTCACAGTGCAAAATTCGACGAACTGATCTGTCTGACATCCGTAGAGCGCGAGCGTGCCGTACCGCTGACCGACGAGGGCTGGCCTCCACAGCTTGTCGAACCCTTTCGATGTTTTCCGGGGTCCTAACGGTTCGATCACCTCCCCGAGCTGCTCCCGGCCTCACAGATCCAGTTGTCCTGAAGTGTTTTACCCACTTCAATATTGTGTTTCGAGACGGAACGGCGCCACGTCGACCAACATTGAAGTGAGTACGAAATCTGCGCTGTGTAAGCACCACCGAACTACCCGTTTGAATAAACGTCTCAACAACAAAGACGCGATGTTCAATCGTCCACAGCTCCATGGCTACTGAAATGGCGCCTAACAACGAGTAACCAACAGCCATCACGCATGCGCTAGACCCCCCACTTGCATTGTTATACCCAATTCAAACATGAATTACATTTTTTAAATGTCTTTGTTACAGTGTATTAAATGGCATTATATATGTAGTCTTTAAAAAAAAAAAATATTGAAATTCGACTAAAATAACTGTGTACGAGTTTTATGAAAATCATCACACCTCCCAGCTGGACCCTGTATATATTGTTACAGACACGACTTTGATGTTAAAGTGGGCCGAGCGGAATGGCCGTCGTGTCCGCACAAATTACCCGACTATACTCGACGTTGACGAAGCCGCGCCACGCTGGCTCAATAAGAAAAAGAAGACACCCGGCTGGATTACAATCACACAATACGACACCAACGTTTCGATTCTCAAGTATATTCGTACGGAAAAAGGTTAGATTACAGGGGCTAGAGGTATATTACAGGAAGACAGGCACTTAGACACACTCTTATATTAACCCCGGACTGACGACAGACACACGGGACAAAATGCTGACTCACACGGGGGTTGATGAAAAGGAAAGGCAGGTCGCGATGGCTCAAGGTGCACTCTTGGCTCAAGGCAGAATCGACTCGGTCCGGTCCAGAGATGCGGGGAGGTATCGTCGCGCTGGGGGTGGCGGTGGCTTCTCTCTCCAGTCTCCAAGCTGAGGCGCATCTGACGTCACATCCGGCGCGGGGCCGCGTATATCCGGCGGGGAGTGACACGCCCTCGGCTCGTTAGCTCCGCCTCGTGGAATCGGCACGTTGCTTCTCATTGGGTGCGTGCGGGGGGGGTTACTGGCTCCGCCCCTGACGAGGAGCTGACAGCCAGCCCCTTCGGGGTAACCCCGTGGAGCGCATGGTCTGGAGCTAATCGAGCCGGTGTGAGGACGCATCCTCCCCCGCTCCGCCGCCATCTCCTCTGTTGTTGTTATTGTTGTTGTTTGGGGAAGAAGATGGGAGGAGGTATGGGAAAGGTCCTAAACTCACTACTGATGCCATATAATCACATTCTGGTGCAACGAAGAGTCATAATTAATGGAAACGAGGCCTTAACTGACATAGATTAAGAATAACTAGGAAGATGTCCGAAAGTTGTCTACATGTGGTGCGGTGGACCTGGGCACGACATTTAATGGGGGAATAAGGGGAAGGTCGGCTCTACTGATTGTTATTTACATGCAATGGGACTAGGGAATGGGGGATTGGGGAAAGTTGGGGAGTATTGGAGAAAATAGGGGAATATTTACAAGCGGATATGGAGGCCAAATTCCATATTCGCAACATTGCACCCTTCTCTACCCTCGGGGCGTCCCGACCCGATAAATTTTTACCTACTTTAGTGTGGCACGCAATGTAGTTCCCTCTACTATTAACTCTACCCTGAGTGCGACAGTTTTACAGATATTCACAAATGAGTAAATATGTCCCCCTGCGACGTTGCACCCTTCTCCTCACAGAAACACACCCACAGGATAACCGAATCCGGAAAGAATTCGCAAACTACACATACAGCCGGTAGGGAGCATTATTTACAAGACTATGCTGCTATTTACACTACGATCCAGGACCTGTTTTTGGAGGAACACATGCAGATGTTATGCATAGAGAGAGCGCGCTTGCCAACATCGATACACCAACCCACGAGTGCTCTGTGGCCGACGGCCTTTAATAACGTGCAGAGCACCCTTCCCGAGCATCAACAGCACCACCCCACCACCAATCGGTGCAGTCACCATTGTTCATTGGAATAAAAATAAATGCGACAACCCCTAACCCTGCAGGTGTCTCTTGCTCTTCTTGTGGTGCACTTGGTGTCAACTAAAAGTGGTTCACCTGTATGGCATAGGTGCCACGTTGACCCATAGGTCCATCCCCGGGTGGTGCTTGGCCGCAAAAGAGCTGCGGTCCATTGTGGGTGGCCACAAACATTGCGGTCCATATGGTGTATCGATCCAGGCAGCCAACAGCGAAAGTGCAGGCCCACAACTGCGTAGCCAGCACCTCTCTCTCCTCTCTCTCTACCCCAAAGCCAGATCCTCGGAGGTGGGAGACAAAAGAAGCAGACAAGTGAGTAAGGTGGTAAGGGCGCAAAAGTGCACGCAATACAAGATGATGCACACTGGGGGCACATGGGAACCAGGTGAGACAGGTACGTTCCTATCGTACGCCCCCCCCCCCCACCAGGTAACCTCCATGGCCCCTCCCTTACCCCTTACTGTATCCACAAAACACAACACTACCCATAAACATCTACTTTACAAATCGACAAACATCCCTACTGTCTTCCCCGTTCCTCCCATAAACCAAATTCGTCTTCTCTCCCTCCTAACCAATCAAATTTGCCATTTTCAACTCTCATCAAAATTTGCCATTACCAATTCATCATCAGTCCCTCCTAGGGAGGGAGAGATGGAATCACCCCAATGTCTCATCCACGTCGTGATGCGTCTCACAAATCCACAGCAATTTCATTTCCTGCACAAAACAAAGAAAACACAGGTGTGGAGTCATCATCATCACCACAGGTAAGTGGCTGCGTATGGTGCGACAGGTTCATCAATCCTAACTATCTCCTAAATGACTTTAACAACTTTACACTACCCGGGGGCTTTCTCCGGCCAAACCATTGGCCCTCTTACACTATGGGTTCTAAAAACCAATTCCCATTGGCCAAACTGTGGTGCTCTTCAATTTGGGGTCTCACTCCCCCGATTCATCTCCCGGTGCCCTCGTACAATTTCTGGGCTGTGGCGTGTACCTCTCCCAGTGGGTCTACCCACCTGCACACCTCCACCACTGCAGTTGCCTCCGAGCTTACCTGCTCCTTGCCCTAACCTAACTACCTGGGGAAGGCCCTCTGGCACTCTCCCCACTCGGTGCCCTCTCTGGCACTGGGCTACCCGGGTCCATCCTCCGGATCCTCGGGCCCCATCCACAACTCTACCGGCTCCCAGAGCCCACCTGCGGCCTCACCTGGCCGACATCCTCACAGTGGTGGAGTGCCCAACCAACTACACACACTAACAGGCTACACGCCCAGCCATTTCCACAACACTAATGCACCCATCCACAACACCATTCTGCAACCGCACCACAAATGCCAATATCCAACCACAATTTACCTGTACCCTCTACCTAACACTTACACTACCCGCCCCGGGTACTCGTGAAAGGGGTCCACTCTTCCCCCATCCACACCTTCGCACCACGCACACCACTCCATACCACTTACTCCAACTCTCTCCACACACCTGTACCTGCACACCTGTGCTCTCACACCTGGTGCCACCTGCACCCTTCTCTCCCCAAGCGCATTCGCGCTGATCCACAACACTCACTACTCATACACTACTCCACACACCTGTCCAGTTGCACACCTGTGCAATCACACCTGTTCAATCCTCACACACACAGCATCATCTCAGCTAACTACTCCCTTCTGAAACTTGCGCTTCCCAGTCGTCCCTTTAACTATTGCGCTCCCTCGTCATTATCATCCATGCTAATCTACCTGCGTCCCCACTACAGGTATCAGTCACTAACTAATCTTAACGTCACCTAACGTCAATCTCTTCTAGATCCCTACAATATAACCTAACCCACCCGGGCTAGTTTTCACTGCCATACACCCCATAAGCTATTGCGCATTTGCCCCCCTCATGGGAAGGGTGGCAGGGATGCCATCCCACCACATCGGGGGTCTCTCACTACCAATTTTGCACATCAAATTTCAACAAATCAAAAAGTTGCCAATCACTACCCATCATCTGCCAATCACTACTGCCAATCCCTTGCCAATCATCAAATTTTGTTTTTCTCTAATTTTGGGTCCAAAACACTAACCTCATCACCCAGTCTACTCACTACTGCCTCTCGGTGCGCCAATTCCTGTCCAAAGCCCGGCTTCGTAAAGCCAAGCAATGGATGCTGGTTGTTCTGTGCCAGCGGCTGGATGCGTCCGGCATTCGGGGCAGGGACGGGGGCTTACCCGTGCCGAGATCCCACGCACCATCTCGGCACGGAGCCATCCAATGTCCCGCCCTCGACCTGCCGGCACGTCTCACCAAAAAGTGGTCGCCATGACGACCCTTTCTATCGGGCTGCCAGCTCCGCCTAGTGGAGCACGGACGCGGCCGTTCAAAGCGAGGCCCGGCACGCACCGAGGGCCCGATTCGGCTAAAAGTCGACCTAACCTCTAACCCGTTTAATGTCGATGCTTCACCTGCATGCTTACACCCCGAAGCCCGTTCCTTGCTCACACATCCAGCCGTGCTCATGCTCCTCGTACCTTTCTTTACACACCCAGGTACCCTCATTCCACTCACAGCCTTGGTCACACACCTGACCACCGAACACTTTGGCACACATTCGTTGGTCGCACACCTCACCAAAACACCTCTTCGCGCCCCCTCCTCAGTCACCTCCTCTGTGACAATCACAGGTGTGCTCTCATTCGCACACCCAACCACGTGCCTCACCACCAACTCCAGCGTGCATTCCCACTCACGCTCTACCATTCCAGGTGTGCATCCTTCCATCCCAGGTGTACATCCTCGCTCACCTGTCACAACTAACTCACGCTCCATGTCACTCTCACTACTTTCACCTCCATTCCTGACAGCGCACTCACCCTTACTCTTGACAGCACACTCTTTCCCCATGCACCTGTCCGTTACACACCTTTCTCGCGCACACTCTCCCGTTACACCCTCTGTAACACTCACCACAGGTGGACACTCTTCCTTACTTCTGACAGCGCACTCTTTCCTCATGCACCTGTCCGTCACACACCTTTCTCGCGCACACTCTCCCGTTACACCCTCTGTAACACTCACCACAGGTGGACACTCTTCCTTACTTCTGACAGCGCACTCTTTCCTCATGCACCTGTCCGTCACACACCTTTCTCGCGCACACTCTCCCGTTACACCCTCTGTAACACTCACCACAGGTGGACACTCTTCCTTACTTCTGACAGCGCACTCTTTCCTCATGCACCTGTCGGTCACACCCCTTTCTCGCGCACACTCTCCCGTTACACCCTCTGTAACACTCACCACAGGTGGACACTCTTCCTTACTTCTGACAGCGCACTCTTTCCTCATGCACCTGTCCGTCACACACCTTTCTCGCGCACACTCCTGCGCACACTCTCCCGTCACACCCTCTGTAACACTCACCACACCGCGCTCCCATGTGCTCCCTCGCACACACGCTACGACCGACTCACTCTCGCCTGCACACTCACTCCTTGGTACACACTTTTTCCTCACACACCCCAGAGTCGGACTTTCTTGCACACCTCCTCTTTCGCACACCAGACCTGTCACACACCTCACCAACGGCCTTTCACGAACACCCGGGTCCATCTCGACCCCCAAGCTCCTTAAATCCCCTGGCGCATCATACGCACGACCATATTGGTCACCACTTACACCGGGTCCTCTTTCTCTTCGCTTCTCCTCCATCACCTGCGAATCCCTCATCCGGTTAACGAGCACATCACGATCCAAACACAGACTTTGGACCAATTCTTTTATCTCCTCTTTTATCTCTTTGTTATCCCCTCTCCGTCGCTTCTTAATTTCGCTCACCCCTTCTTCCACTTCTTCTAATTTGTGCCTCACCTCTTTTATTCCCCGGTACGTCTCCTCAAGCTCGTCCTCCAAGGCTACCTTGACCGTTTCCATGTGCGTCCTCACCTGCCGGTCCTTCGTCTCCATTACCTCTATCACCTCGTCCAACCTCGTTGTCAGTCCCTCACGTACCATCTGACATTCCCTCTTCGTCGCTACCAAGTCATCTTTTAGTTCTTTCTGTGTCGCCTTTAAACCTCCTAATACCGCAGTGTTCCTTTGAACCTGCTCCACTGACTCCGTTTGTCCCACCGTCAGCTGCTCCACCTCCTGCGTCAGGTCCTCTATGCCCCCTTGTAACTTTACAGTCCCCTTTCTCACCTCCTTCTCCATGTGCTCCTTACAGTGCCTCACCTCCTCGCGCACTCCTCCGACCTCCTCACTCACTCCTCTTCTGATCGCTTCTCCCATCACTTGCATCTCCTGCCCAGATGCCACCCTCATCTGCTCCATTTCCTCCCTGTGAGCATCCAGTTTGGTTTCTACCCCCATTCTGATCCCCTCTATCTGCTGCCCCATTTGGTTAACTTCCCTTTCCGCTTGGTCCCTCATGTCCCTCAATTTGCCTTCCATGGTGTTTTCTAACCCCTCTAACCCATCTTTCACTCCCTCTATCTGATTCTCCTGAGCGGCCATTCTGTTTTCTACCCCCGTTAACCCCTCCTGTATTTCCCCTAATCTATCGTCTAATTTCCCAAATTTCATGTCTAATCCCTTAAAATTATTGTCTAATCCCTTAAAATTATTGTCTAATCCCTCACTGGTACCCCTCGCTTCGTCCCTCATTACCCCCATTTGGCCCTCCAATCGCTCACCCTGAGCATCCATCCGGTTCCCCATTACCCCCAATTGCTCACTCTGAGCATCCATCCGGTTCCCCATTACCCCCAATTGCTCATCCAATCGGTCACTCAATCGCTTTCTATCAGCCCTCATTCCCACCATTTGTTCCATAAGGGCCCTCATTTGCAGGAGGAAAAGGTTCGGATCCACCAGGGGCGCTGCCACGGTCGCGGGCGCGGTGACCAGCGAGGCGCCATTTTGCGCGTCTGCTACCCTCGCTGCTTCGCTCTCCTCACGTCCCTCAATTTGGTCCTGGACCGACCCTGCCTCACTCTCCCCTACCGGACCCCAGCCGTCTTGATCCGCCATAGCGCGACTTGCAAAATTCGAGTTTCGTAAAACAAAACAAATTTCGGCCGCTCCAAATTTTGACCAAATTTTTTTTTTCCTCTATTCGTTTCTTTTTTTTTTCAAAATTTGGTCGGGCCTCGAATCTCACTCCCGACACCAATTGTTACAGACACGACTTTGATGTTAAAGTGGGCCGAGCGGAATGGCCGTCGTGTCCGCACAAATTACCCGACTATACTCGACGTTGACGAAGCCGCGCCACGCTGGCTCAATAAGAAAAAGAAGACACCCGGCTGGATTACAATCACACAATACGACACCAACGTTTCGATTCTCAAGTATATTCGTACGGAAAAAGGTTAGATTACAGGGGCTAGAGGTATATTACAGGAAGACAGGCACTTAGACACACTCTTATATTAACCCCGGACTGACGACAGACACACGGGACAAAATGCTGACTCACACGGGGGTTGATGAAAAGGAAAGGCAGGTCGCGATGGCTCAAGGTGCACTCTTGGCTCAAGGCAGAATCGACTCGGTCCGGTCCAGAGATGCGGGGAGGTATCGTCGCGCTGGGGGTGGCGGTGGCTTCTCTCTCCAGTCTCCAAGCTGAGGCGCATCTGACGTCACATCCGGCGCGGGGCCGCGTATATCCGGCGGGGAGTGACACGCCCTCGGCTCGTTAGCTCCGCCTCGTGGAATCGGCACGTTGCTTCTCATTGGGTGCGTGCGGGGGGGGGTTACTGGCTCCGCCCCTGACGAGGAGCTGACAGCCAGCCCCTTCGGGGTAACCCCGTGGAGCGCATGGTCTGGAGCTAATCGAGCCGGTGTGAGGACGCATCCTCCCCCGCTCCGCCGCCATCTCCTCTGTTGTTGTTATTGTTGTTGTTTGGGGAAGAAGATGGGAGGAGGTATGGGAAAGGTCCTAAACTCACTACTGATGCCATATAATCACATTCTGGTGCAACGAAGAGTCATAATTAATGGAAACGAGGCCTTAACTGACATAGATTAAGAATAACTAGGAAGATGTCCGAAAGTTGTCTACATGTGGTGCGGTGGACCTGGGCACGACATTTAATGGGGGAATAAGGGG
Source organism: Myxine glutinosa (assembly GCF_964187855.1). Lineage (NCBI taxonomy): Eukaryota > Metazoa > Chordata > Myxini > Myxiniformes > Myxinidae > Myxine > Myxine glutinosa. Next base: position 96,937,015 of record NC_136266.1, on the reverse strand, counting down.
AAGGTCGGCTCTACTGATTGTTATTTACATGCAATGGGACTAGGGAATGGGGGATTGGGGAAAGTTGGGGAGTATTGGAGAAAATAGGGGAATATTTACAAGCGGATATGGAGGCCAAATTCCATATTCGCAACAATATATATTGTTATGGATTCGGGGTTCGGCGCTCCCCTTATCAAGGGGGGGGGGGGGGTTAATCCCCTTGTCCTTTAAGCTGGGCCGTCCCGAGTCCTGGAAGCTACAACGCTCCTCCCGGTCGGTCTTGGGTAGGGTGATTGGTCAATCTGGGTCCCAAATACCTAATTACCAACACCAACCGCGAGCAGGGAAATAACTCCCGCTCGAACCACGGATAAGATGGAAATTGCCGAGCAGTTAGCAATCCGCGGCCCGAGCCATTAACCAAGAGACTAAACCCGATTCTAGCGGTTCCGAAATCGTGCCACAGGTACTCAATTGAAAGAAAAGACAGAGGCGGTCGGATTAGGGAAAAACCAAGAAAGAACAGGTGAATTTATTTACAACCAAAAAGAAGAGGAAAGGAAAGGAATATACAAGGAAGAAGAAGAAGGAGCAGGACACAGGGCAGGCTTAACTATACAGTCTTAACTTAACGACCCCAGACAACAGACACACTCACACGGGATTGTAGCGGGTAGGGGGGAAGGTCCAGGTAGATGTCCAGGCTCCTCATCCGGTCCCGACTCGTGCCGTGGTGGTGATGAAGAAAGGCAGCAGGATGGCAGCGTGCCGCGTGTCGTTGACCGCGAGCGGACCTTACATATATTGGGGGGACTGGGATGCGGTGTACGTAATAAACGTATATCGTGCCAAACGCTCTCTCTCTCTCGATCAATGTTCGAATCAAAAGGCAGTTCGTGGCACAGTCCGTATCAAAAGGCTTTGCCACGATCAGACGTTTCCACGCAGTCCGTGCAAAAAGGAGTCCCCCAGCGCAGTCCTTGGAAAGAAGTCCGTCAAAGGGCTTTTTGCTCGCGCTTATATAACCCGCTTTCAGATCAATCTGCGCACTTGGAAACCACGCCCGCCAGCGAGCTCACCTCAGCCCTGGTTGGCTCGTAAGGGCTTACCGGCTCCGCCTTTGATGGCTGGTTGACAGGGCCACACTTTGTCCTTGGCGCTCCGCCCCCTTCTTCCTCGAGCTTGACCGCGTGGTTAATGGCGGCGCCTGAGCGAGCGCTAACCAAGGCGCATAACAGAATTTGGAGAGAGAGGTTGGCAAAATGGCCGGAATGGATTGGGACCTATTCTTATTTAATTGATGTAATGCAGATTCAACTATTGGGAACACGGCCTTATCTGAAACACATAATAATGAGATAACTAAAGTTCCTATGGTGGCCTACGTGTTGCATATGGACTAATTAAGGGTGCAACCTTTAACCATTTAAATGATGGGATATTTACAATAATTATTTACAATGGGAGGGTTCTAAAACCGCAACAATATATATATATATAACAATATATAAGCCCATAAAAGGCAGAGCCGGTAAGCCCTCCCCTCCAAGACTCCCCCGCCCCTCCTCTCCTAGACTCCCCCCTCACCCCTCCCCTCCAAATCTCCCCCATATCCCATCCCTTTCAAATCCCTCCCCTTGTCCCTTCCCTCCTAAACTCCCCCTTGCCCCTCCCCTTAAAATCTCCCCACCCTCATTTCTTCTCAATTTCCCCCCTCTAACCCCTCCTCCTCAAAGCGTCCTCCCCGCTTCTTCCCCCTTCCAACTCTCACCTCCATCTCCCCCAACCTTCTGCCTCGCTCTTCCCCCTCCTCTAATAACACCTCATTGTGCCTCACCCAATCATCATCAAACCTTTTGTGCGCCCCATCCTTACCTTTCTCCGAGCTATTCTGAAATCTCTGACACACCTTCAACAGCTTTCCCTACCTCTTCCACCTCTTCCACATCTTACCCTACCCCTCCTCCCCCCTGTTCTGTATCCGATGCCCCCCCTTCCTCTTCATTAACGGTATGGACCTCAAACATCCGGGGCCTTCGTTCAAACTTAACTGATCTCTCCATACAGGTTGCTTCTGACAAACCAGACATGATCTGTTTAACAGAAACTTTCCTCCTTCATGATGTCTCTGATTCCTTAGTATCGCTCCCGGGTTACTCCCTCCTCCGGTATGATAGACCTGAGCCTCGTCCTGGAGGTGGGGTTGCTATCTTTATCAAAAACTCTCTTCCTCACTCGCCCTGCACTGCACTCTCTCCACCTCATCCCCAGGAATAACTCTGGCTACGGCTTCCCCTTCGCTCCCACCTCTTGTTCATATGTGTGTTGTACCGTCCACCAAACAGTGATGACTCCATCTACATCTCTCTGTCTGATAATATGGACCAACTTCTATCTACCCATCCCAACTCTCTCTGTCTGATAATATGGACCAACTTCTATCTACCCATCCCAACTCTCTCTTCCTCATATGTGGTGATTTCAATTGTCACCATGCCAGTTGGCTGGGTGTGGGTACCTCTCTCACCAGCCATGGCTCCTCAGCAAAGGACATCTGCGACTCACTGGGACTGACACAATCTGTCAATTTCCCGACCCGGATCTCAGTCAACGGAGCATCTTCTCTTCTGGACTTGGTTATGACTAACAACAACAACAACAACATGCATTTTAAAGGCCATTTTCCCTACTAGAGCGGGGGTTAGCCTTGCGGTCCCCATGACAATCTTCTCCATTTTGCCCTATTTTCTGCATCTCTCCTTGTTAACCCCCTTGCCCGCATTTCTTCTTCCACCATCTTTAGTCAAGTCTTTCTCGGTCTTCCCCGTCCTCTACTTCCTTCTACATTCATTTCCATCACACTTCTCAACCAGTCACTTTCATCCTTCCTCAACACATGACCAAACCATCTCAACCTGTTCCTCTTCACAGCATCAATCACAGGCTCTATTCCCATCATCTTTCGCAATTCATCATTTGTCTTCCTCTCTCTCAACGATACTCCGCACATCCGTCAAACCATTCGCATTTCCACCCTTTCCAACTTTCGTTGCTGCTCTACCTTCATTACCCATGTCTCGCTCTCATAAATCATAACACTTCTCACACATGCAGCATACACCTTTCCCTTCAGCTTCAACGACACTCCCCTCATCATCAGCACGCCACTCAGTTCCCGAAACTTCTTCCATGCACATCTCACTCGAGCAACCGTTGCCGAGTCTGATCCACCTTCTCCATTCAGCATGTCTCCGAGGTAGCAAAATGTTTTCACACCTTCCAGCTTCACGCCATCTCCAAGATCGAACTCAACATTTCCTCCATCTGCAGCTCCCTCTGTGCACACGTTACATTTGAATGTAGCTGCCACACTGGTTAATGACCCTCTCAGACCACTACATTTTTGATGAACCCACTCAGCGCACATTGTATATTGAATGGAGTTCACTCCAACACCCTTCCTGCACACAGCACATGGCCACTTCCCAGTTCTTTCCACCTCACCACATGCTTTCCCACTTGCCATCACCTTCGTCTTTCCGATATTCACCTTCAGACCTTTTGTCTCCATACATTCCTTCCACTTGTTCATCTTTTCCTTCAGTCCATCCATACTTTCCGCAATCAACACCAGATCATCTACATACAACAACTCCCACGGTAAACCCTCCTTTACGTTCTGAGCCAGCACCTCCATCACAGCTACAAATATACTCAGAGGCAAAAGTTATTGTGACATGGAATTTTTTCATTGGTAATCTTGTGAATGAATTTTTGGATTTGAACCAGAGAAAGAGTTTGTTAAAATGGTCGAAGAAACGCAACCAAGCAGTTGTTGTTCGAATTGCACGAAATTTGCAAGTAGCATGACATATTCGAGAAAAATTGCCAGCAATGTTCACTTCAAAAGGCCAGACAACCAGACGCTTCTCATTTCCACTCAATGCAGTCTTAAGAAGTGCAGAAGTCAGAAAAACACCTCTATTCATCATTCTGGAACAAGTTCGACATGCCACGCCTCAGGGAAAATGACTGATGGAGAGCTATAGGTAGGCTATGCTTCAGTCTGGTACCTCGCAGCGTGACGTTGTTCGTCGATTCAACGTCCATAGAAACACCATTTGGCACTTATGGCGACGTTTTCAGCAAAACAATCAAGTTATAGACCGTCCCCGTAGTGGCCGCCCACCAGTAACGACGCCATGTCAAGACCGATGCATTCGAACCACGCACCTCCGATACAGGTTCCAGCCAGCAACCCTTACAGCCCGTACCATACCTGGCAACAGAGGTGCATCTGCGAGAACAGTTCGACGACGTCCACGCGTCTATGGCATCCGTGCAAGACGCCCAGCCCGACGGCCAATTCTAACGCCAGAACATCGACGTCGACGTCTCCAGTGGAGCAGACCACACGTTGCTCGAGTTGTACAGCAGTATCTTAATCAGAACAATGTTAATGTGTTACCCTGGCCCGCAAGATCCCCTGATTTGTCACGAATTGAACATGTCTGGGATGAAATGGAGCGACGTTTACGACGTCATCCGAATCCCCCAACAACGCTGCAGGAACTCCGCCAAATCCTTCCTCGGATATGGAATGATCTTCCCCAGGACTTTCATCGACGTTTAGTGGCCTCAATGAGGCGAAAGTGCCAGGCCTGCATCAATGCACAAGGTGGACACACTCGCTACTGACCGTGTGAACTTGCTTGTGAACCCCCTCTTGTGTTGTGGTTCATTTGCATATGCCAGGTGTGCTGTTCTTATGGACTGTTGATCGTTACCATACCTTGAAACATTTGTCTTTCCATGTAATAACATTTCATTCGCGGCAGTAAAAGTTTAACACTGATTCTGTTTGTTGTTTGTGTGTCACAATAACTTTTGCCTTTGAGTATAGTAGTGGACTTAGTACCGACCCCTGGTGCACTCCCACCTTCACCTCAAACTCACCACTGTTCCCGTCCTTCGTCCTTACAGCTGTGCGCGCTCTTTTGTACATTGCCATCACTACTCTGATCAACCATTCCTCCACTCCTAACTTCCTCAATGCCCATGTCAATACTTTGCGTGGAACCCTATCGAATGCTTTCTCCAGATCAACAAACCCAAGAAACAACTTCTTCCTCTTCTCCATGTACTTCTCCTGCAACTGCCTCACAATGAAAAGCCGTCTGTCGTTCCTCTTCCTGGCATAAATCCAAACTGCATTTCGTCGATCTTCACTTTCTTCCTTATCCTCCTCTCCAACACCCTTTCCAATACCTTCATTCCATGCTCCAATAACTTTATCGCTCGGTACGAGCCACACTCCAGAGGGTCACCTTTCCCCTTGTATAGAGGGACGAGGGTACGCAGTGCCCAAGCCACTGGAATGCGGCCTTCTTTCACCACCAGATTACAGATCTCTGTCATTCTCTTCACACCCCAACTTCCCGCTGCCTTCAACATATCTCCCACAACTCCCGTCGGCCCTCCCGCTTTTCTAGCCTTCATTGCTTTTATCGCTTCCTCAACTTCCTTCTCAGTTATCTTCTCTGCCGGTCCAAAAACTGGGTTACTCTCTATGTTGCCATCCCATTCATTCTCTGTATTCAACAGCATTTCCATATATCTTTTCCATCTTCCTTTAATTCCATCTGGGTCGACAACGATTTGTCCCACTTCATCCTTCAAGCAACTCACCCCCATCACATCACACCTCCCTTTCGCTATCTGCTTTGCAATCCTGAATACTGCTTTCTGACCCTCTTCCGAATCCAAGCGTTCTCCGAACATTTTCCGACATGCCTCCTGCGCCTTTGCTGCCTCTTTCTTTGTAGCCTTCCTGGCTGCCTTATAACTTTCATGCTCTGCTGTTTCTGCTCCCATACCCTTCGCCTTCTGCCACTCCTTGAACTTCTTCCTCTTCTCGTCAATCCTCTTTCCAACTTCATCATCCCACCACCATGTTTCCGAGTGCCTCGGTGGTCCTTTTGTCCATCCGCATACCTCACCAACGGTTCCCAACTTTCCTTGACAACCTTTCATAGCTTTCATTGACCTCCAACCACTTTCAAGCTCAACCACATCATCCTCGACCCAACTCAGCCTCTCTTTTAATGCCTCCCTTACTGTCACCTCTTTCAACCTCCACACCTTCATTCTCGGTTGGTACTTCACCCGCCGAGCTCTCCTCGCACCTTTCACCCTTATGTCGCAGACAACCATGTGGTGCTGTGAAACAGCCTCCTCCCCTGGGATCACCTTTGTGTCCCGGAGGTGACCCCTATCTCGCCTACGCACCATCAGGTAGTCAACGGTTGTCGTCGACCCACCTGACGTGTATGTAACAAGCTTATTATCCTTGGTTATGACTAACTTCCCTGAAAATGTCTGCTGCTCTTCTTCAGCTCCAATCGGCTCATCTGATCATGTGCTTGTTAAAGTGGACATCTCTCTGACCATTCTCAGGGAGCCTGCTCAGCGTCGACGAGTCTGACATTTCACTCAGGCCAACTGGCATGGTCTTCAAGCAGCCATCAATCATCTGGACTGGTCTCCCATCTCTACCACCTCTGACATCAACTCATCCTGGGAATTCTTCCAAAGTAAATTGCTCTCTCTCATGCACAGATTTATCCCATCTCGTCTTCAGTTGTCATACCCTTCCTCCCATCCATGGTACACGGAATCTTGTGGTGAGCCTGTTGCCCAGAAACAACTTGCCTTCGTCTCCTGGAAAGCAAATTCAACGGAAGGAAATCTCATTTCCTTTCACAAAGCCCAAAACAGGTGTGTGTCCACCCTCAAGAGAGCCAGGAAACAATATCTCTCCGTTCTCAAGCCTGAACTCTCTTATCTGTCTCCCTCTTCCAAATCCTGGTGGCGTCTGGTCAAATCTGTTTCTGGTGTTTGTTCCCCCTCCATCCCCTCCCTTACCTCAAACGGCTACTAGGCTATGAGCCGAGGGGTCGACCATGCTCAATCAGAGGGAGGATGGCTAACAGTTATTTTTGGCAAGGCCAAGGTCCCTAGTGCTGAAAAAAATGTGATAGCAGTGTGAAACTCTTAGCCGTATCTGTGTTATCATCACATTTGTCAGATCACCCATTTATCGCTTTTCGGGTCATTTTTCCCGCTTAAGATTTAGGGGGTGAGGTTAGTTTTTTGGCTCTCAAATAATATCACGTGTATATATCAGCTAGTGTGGTATATCAGGTAAAAGGTTATTGAATTACCTTTCAAATGATGTATAGAAAGTGCCTGTGTGATCTATAGTAACCTCTTTATAATGATTATTAAAACATAATTATTTCCACCAACTCTCAAAACTTCATCACAAAATCCCCAATTTTAGGAACAAAAATAGGCAAAAATCAAAAGGTATGTAAAAGGTATGTTTCGATTTGAGACACACATACAGTATAATTAGAGTCAATATCCTCACACATATGATCATGATGTGCTATGAAATTCAATGCAATATGTGTAGACATGCTAATACGAATGTTGTCATCAATGTCAATATTTTCATTATATTTTAGGTGATTTGCAACCATGACAGCGGTGCACGACATCTAATGTATTTCTCTTTGTAGATTTGTTGGTGCAGAATACATTTTTAAGCAACTATAGCAACTGATGCTAATTTGTAGTAGTGGTGGTGGTGGTGGTCTCATTCGATATTATGTGTCTTTCCAGGTGAGACGGTGGTGGTGATATTGGTGGTGGTGAAACAGAGTGTACCGCAGATAGACAATTGAACAAATACTTGCAATGGAGATTGCGATCACTCAGAAAGTTCCCAAGGACGTTTGTATCATTCATAAGCTATCGTTAGATGTCAAACCAGAAGATCCGCTCATAAGCCCTCAAACATTCGATTCGTGGACTACATTGCTGGATGCGGCCAAAATACGGAACCATGCACCCATTCTCGACCTTGCTCAGTCGCTGCCAGAGAAGGAGATTCCCCGAGTATTCTACCACAGGCAGTGCAGGAGCGTGTTCACCATGAAGCGAGATTTGGAAGCACTGAAACGAAAAGCTGAATCCAATTTAACCGACGATGCTGCTGCAACATGTTCAGCGAGCAAGAGACAAGCCAGAAGGGCATCTTCGGAATCACGCATCTATGAACCGGATTGTATATTCTGTGGAAAGACCAAGTGGTGCAAGGGAACGTCATCCCGTGAAAAGTTGAGCAAGGCTGTTGATCTGAGAGCAGATGAAACACTGCGAAACAGCGCCGTGCGTAAATGTGACACGAAAATCATGGCTGCCACAAGTAGAGACATTGTGGCAGCTGAAGCACGATGCCATTTCTCTTGCTACAGAAGTTACACGAGACCAAGCACTAAAGATGCACATGACAGAAACACGGCCGCCACAAACGAATCTGACTACACTGAAGAAGAAGCATACAATGAGTTGCTAGTATACATCCGGAACCATATAATCCCGAATAAGGAAATTGTTAGGATGACAACGCTGGTAGAGCACCTACAATCGATAATGACATCAAGAGGGTTGCATGGGATAAGAACTGCTACAAGAAAAAACCTCGCACGGAAACTGGAAACTGATCTTGGAAATAGCGTTCACATCTTTCAAGACAACAGTGGAAAACTGATTGTCGTACCTGATAATGTAACACTACAAGATGCTGTCAAAGAAATACAAACACTTAAACAACAACTGAGCATTTGGAAAGGGAAATCATCAAACATGTCCAAAGTCATTGATCAGACATCGACACACATCAGATCGATGATAAGGAAGGATAACAAACCAACTCCATGGCCCTATCATCCAGCCGACGTCGACAATGACTCTTTCGTCGTTCCCGTCTATCTCCAGCGCTTTATGCTTGGCCTCTTGACTGGAGATCCGGAAAACGCGCTTCCATCAAACAGGGTCATCATGCTGATGCAATCTTTCAGCCAGGACATTATCTATGCAGTGAGCTGTGGACAACAAAAGCCTCCGAAACACATGTTGCTCCCATATGCAGTTAAGACTCTCACAGGGAACGTAGAACTAATTCGCACATTGAACCATCTTGGACATGCAATATCCTACACTCAACTGGAGGAAAATGACACTGCACTATGTCTTCAAAAACTTGCAGCAAACTTAAATGAGCAAACAGTCCTACCAAGCAGCATCCAGCCGTATGTATTCACAAACTTGGCATGGGATAACATTGATAGACTGGAAGAGACGCTGACCGGGAAAGGAACAACACATCGAGTCAATGGCATTGCAGTGCAGGCCAAAATGTATGGACCACACCTTCCAAAGGAGCCACTTCCGAAGATCGAGAAGCTCAAGCAAAGAACAGTCTGCAAAACAGAAGAAACACTGCCTGTCTACATTGCAGGTGAACGTGTTGGGCCTCATCCACTACAAACATTATCAACAGCTGCAGCGGAAAACAAGATGGCTATGGAAGTTGCTCAAATCAAGAATCTTCTTTGGGTCATTGCCCGTCAGGTGGACCCAGTAACACAAAAAACACCAAGTTGGACAGGATTCAACATCACCGTCAGGGCATCTATCAGCGTCTCTCAGGATATTGTTAGATATATGCCTACAATAAATGCACCAGCTACAGAGATGTCCACAGTCGCAGAAATCTTGAAGCAGTCTGAAAGCGTCCGACAGATCCTACACTTGCAGGACATCGTCGTCGTCATGGATCAGGCCCTGTATGCTAAGGCTGCCGAGATCGTCTGGAAACACACAGACACATATGCTAACATCGTACTTCGCCTCGGCACGTTCCACACAATCTGCAATGTGATGTCGATTCTTGGTGCTCGTTTCCAAGATGCTGGTCTTAGAGACTTTTGCATCGAAACAGGAATCGTCGCAGAAGGCTCACTCAATCGGGTTATGGAGGGGAAGATGTACAACCGAGCAGTCCGTGTACATAAGAGCATCTACGAAGCATTCATGAGGCTTGCGTGGATTGAATTTCTCCCTTGGTTGGAAAAGATGCGACCAGAGGCAACACAGACGGTCACTACGTTGTTAGCAGAAGTTGCTGAATTGGGACAAGATGAGAGCCAGTGGAACAACCTGTTGGAAGATCAATCGTGTGAAGAAGTTCAGGCTGTTTGGAAGCAATTCCTGCATCACCTTCGTCATGATAATGGTGAATTGTCGTCATTCTGGATGTCGTACGTGGATATCGTTGAAACGGTCTTGCTTGCTCTACTGCGCGCTTCCCGAGAAGGTAATTGGCCATTACATCTATCTGCTATCCAAGCCATGATTCCTTGGTGCTTCGCATACGACAAAATCAACTATGCACGGTATTTATCAGCATACTACGCACAAATGACAAACCTTCCAACGCAGCACCCTGGCATCTTCCAAGCGTAATCGGATGGGTACTTCTCAGTTCAAATGTCAAAAAGCAATCCGTTTGGACGCATTCCAGTTGACCAAACTACTGAGGTCACTGTCAACAAAGACACACAGACACCAGGTGGCACTACCAGGTTCAACTTGAAATCTGGAGCAGTGAAGCGCTACTATGTCACATCCGAACACAGGAGTGCGTTTCTCCGCCAGATGAGGGAAATGGTGAATGTGAGCAACACACACGTACAACACGCGGATCTGCAGCAAACACGGATCAAGAAAGATGAGGACGCTGTATCATCACTGATAACTCTGATCCAGAGTTGGGTGAACCCATTCACTATGGCCAGCTCTCTCATCAGTATTTCCACCGCACGCGCAGCCCCTCCAAATATTGCCAAGGATCTGGAGAAAGCATGGGAAGTCGGACACAAGTGCTACACAAACTTCAAGATTGAGCGACTTGAGAGCAACCCACCAATCAAGAAATTCCACGACCCTTTGCAACTGAACAAGCTGAAGACTTTCAGCAACCTCACTAAGAAGAAGGAATGCAGAAGCAATGGCAGGGCAGTAATTCTTCAAGCAGACAGAGCTCTATTTGGTAGAATTATCGTGATGGCACAGGGCCGAGATCTTCACATGGCAGAGGTGCTATCTCATCCTCTAGGTCCCTTGCCATGGGCACTGGCGACACCCGAAGGCCTTCTACGGAAAACCAACAAAGCTGCCCTAGCCACGGCCTTGCAAAGGACTGTGACCCCGGCTGAAAGGATACCCGACAATTCGGCAACAATTATTGACGGGATGCTCCTTATACAGAAGGTGGCAGGTGATCAAACTACATTTGCCGAAGTGGCCATGATTGTCCTATCCATGGCCCTGAAGGATGGATGCAGTAGCCAGAGGATCGATGTCGTCTTTGACACCTACAAGGAGACTTCCATCAAAAACAGCGAACGGTTAACCAGGGGGGAAGAACTTGGACTTGAGCTGAAAAACATCACGGCATCTCAAATTGTAAGGCAATGGCGCAAGTTTCTCAGCTATGTTGGGAACAAGTCAAGTCTTATCATGTTCCTGGTCGAAGAGTGGAAGAAACCAGAGTACATCAGACGCCTACAGGGAAAGGTTCTCTTTGTAACATGCGATGACAAGTGTTATCAGATCACATCTGATGCTAGCCAAGAAGTAGTGGCCCTGGAAAGCACACACGAGGAAGCAGATGGTCGTCTGTTCTTGCATGCTGCCCATGCTGCCGCACATGGATACCAGTCTGTGCTTATTAGCTCAGATGACACCGACGTACTTGTCATTGGCTTGGCATTTCATACCAAGATTCATGCCAAGTTGTTTCAGAAATGTGGCACCAAAGCAAGGGCTAAAATCCTAGACATAGGGAAAATAGGAAAGTCAGTCGGCACAAATGTATGTCAGGCCCTAATTGGAATGCATGCCTATACCGGATGCGACACAGTCAGCACGTTCGCTGGACGAGGAAAACTGACTGCACTAAAACTCATCAGAACCAACAAAGATGTGCAGGATGCATGTACACAGCTGGGAGAGGACTGGGACGTCAGTGAGGAACTGATGGATAAATTGGAGAACTTCACTTGTCTCATGTACGCACCGAAGTCGGGGACAGTGAAGGTGAATGACTTGAGATATCACCTGTTCTGTGCCAAGAGGGGAGAGATCGACAGTCACCAGCTACCTCCGTGCAAAGACTGCTTAACCAAACATGCACAGCGAGCCAACTATCAAGCCGCTATTTGGAAGAGGAGTCTCAAGATGGATCCAGCAGTACCGAGTCCAATCGGGAAAGGATGGCACTGGGATACCCAGGATGGTCGCGTGCAGCTGGCAGTCGACTGGATGCAAGGACAGCCCGCACCACAGGCGGTTCTGGATTTACTGGCATGCACCTGTTCGAAAAGATGCACACTACCCATGTGTGTCTGCATGGCCAGTGGTTTGAAGTGCACAGACATGTGCAAACTCACCACATGTGACAACCAGAGAGTGTATGGTGAGAGTGATGACAGTTCGGCAGAAGACGATGAAGAAGACGACGACGATGACGAGGATAACTTCTGAATTGTAGAACTGTATGGAGAAAGATCATGTACATATGTGTAACAAATATGGTGTACGCTGAATTGATAACTCGTGTACTTTATGGTATGATGTCTATAAATATATGTTGCTTAAATAGAAAGTATATTGTTTTCCTTTGGTTTACTTTATGTATAGCTGGTAATATAAGAGAACCATACAACACTACAAGACTAAAAACGTTTGCATGAATATGATGTAAATTATCTCGCCAAGTTAGGGTACATCAGGATACATACATATACATGGAGTAGGTTAATCATCACATGCATCATACGTCTGTGGTATATTCAAGAACACCACATACAGTTTGGTCATAATGCCTTCATATTTTTAGAATTAGACATTTCTGACACCAATTTCAGTACTTTTTGGCCTATATATGGCTGACATCCCAATATTATATATACTATTTTTAGACCAATAATGGTATACAAACTATATACATGCTGTCGGTCAAAAATCGTAAAATGTAAATCAATATATCATAAGAGCGGAAAGATATACATTTATGGATTTTAGGTCATGGTTACAGCAACTACTGTATATTGGATTTTCTCATCTTTATCAAGGTGTATGAGATTTAAGGCCCAAATTTGACTTTAATCATACTGTGTGTTTCTCAAATTCAAAAATTCATTTAATATCCGCCAAACTGAATTTTTGCCTAATTTTGTTTTCATTGGGGATTTTGTGATAAATTTTTGAGGGTTGGCGGAAATAAATATGTTTTAATGATCATAAAGAGGTTACTATATATCACACAGGCACTTTCTATACATCATGTGAAAGATAATTCAATTACCTTTCACCTGGTATACAACACTAACTGATACATATAGGAGATATTATTTGAAAGCCCCAAAACGAACCCTACCCCCTAAATCTTAGGCGGAAAAATTACCGAAAGCGTTATTGGGGTGGTCTGACAAATGTGATAACACAGATACGGCTAAGAGTTTCACACTGCTATCACATTTTTTTTCAGCACTAGGGTCCCTGGCCTTGCCAAAAATAACTGTTAGCCATCCTCCCTCTGATTGAGCATAATGTCGAAAATTTGAGGGTCTGGCTCATAGCCTACAGCTGACTCCGCACGTGAAAAAGCTGAATGCCTCAACTCTGTGTTTGCCTCTAAATCCTGTGTCCCAAACCCATCCCTCTCTGTACCCACCGTACCCAGTCGTACCCAGCTGCTCCTGGACTCCGTGTCCATTCCTCCTGAGAAGGTGGAAAAGTTTCTGTCAACCCTCGACTGATTCTGCAACTGAACCTGACGGTATCAGCCCACGGGTCCTAAAATCCTGTTCTTCCGCTCTTTCACTCCCTCTCTCTGTTCTCTTCATCCTCTCTTTTGCTCAAGGTCAACTGCCATCTGCTTGGAAATCAGCCAACATCACCGCTTTACACAAAAAGGTGCAAAAACAGATCCGAGCAACTACAGACCAATCAGCCTTCTCCCAATTATCAGCAAAGTCATGGAATCCATCATTGCTTCGGATATGAAATCTTTCCTCTTCTCCAATGGCTTGATCTCTGATCATCAATTTGGTTTCAGACCAGGTCACTCTACTCTGGACATGCTGCTTCTGCTGTCTCAACCATGGATGGAGGTCCTCAATGCCAAACAGGAAATTAGAGCTGTCTCCCTCGACATATCACGTGCCTTCGATACGGTCTGGTGCCCCGCTCTGCTCACCAAACTCTCCTCCTTTGGTATCCATGGAAATCTCCACGCATGGCTGGCAGACTTCCTCTCTAGTCATAGTCCACGTGTGGCCCTGAATGGGTTTCTCTCATCTCCTCTTCCTGTTCAGGCTGGAGTTCCCCAAGGCAGTGTTCTGGGCCCTGTGCTTTTTCTGGTCTTCATCAATGATCTCTCTGACTCTCTTGAAAATCCTCTCTATCTCTTTGCTGATGTCTCCACTCTCTGCCTCTCCATTCCTCATCCCTCAGATCGGCAGTCTGCAGCCTCCTCACTCTCTGCAGACCTGGACAAAATCACAGACTGGGCAAACAAGTGCAACATGTCTTTCAATCCTGACAAATCTCACACTCTTACGATGTCTCTCCGAAAAGACCGACTGGACAACGCTCCCATCTACTTTCTGAATAATCCTCTCCAAGAAGTTCTGTCACTCAAGCTTTTGGGTCTCACTATCTGCCATGATCTTTCCTGGCAAAACCACATTTCCAAGCTGGCCTCCAAAGCCAGTCGCCGACTGGGCATCCTCCGTCGTGCGAAGTCCTTCCTTGGCACACCTGAGCTCCTCACCACATACAAGGCTTTCATCCGCAGCTCAATGGAGTACTACTCTCCCCTCTGGGCTGGTGCTCCTGCCTCACACCGAGCTCGTCTTCACGCTGTTGAAACCAAAGCGTTCAGAATCATTGGAATCTCCCGCGATGAAGCTAACTCCAAGGGCCTTTCACTCACTCACCGCAGGCAGGTTGGTGGTCTTTCCGTCTTCTACCGACTCCTCTCTGGCCTTGCCCCCCCCCAGCTCTCTCTGGGCTCTGTCCCGCAAATATTCCTACAGGTCGCACAAGATCTGCCTGCAACCATCTTATGGTCAAACTGCCAAAATCAAGACTCTCTGCTCACCTTCACTCCTCTTTTCTCCCGCCTCTGGAACAAACTCCCTCACTCTCTTCAATCCCACTCCTCCCTCCAGGTCTTCAAAAACGGCTGTTCACCACCATCTCTTATCTTCGCCAATCCAAAACCTTGATCTTTTCTACCCCCACTAATTTCACCCCAAATCCACTTTTTTGAGGTGCCGACTTCTTTCCTGGAAGTCCTTGCATTTTATACCTATCCTGCCTCCCCCCAGGCCCTCTCCTTCCCACACATCTCCCAATGTCCCTGCTCTCAAATGTTGTGTTTGTGTGCTTCCTCCCGTTCTCTCCCCATCTTGTCGACCGCTCCCCTTTTTATATACTTTGTTTGCTTGTTTGTTTGATTTGTTTGTTTGATAAATGTTAGCTCTTTCACGAGCCTCGACTCTGTATACAAAATAAATAAATAATAATAATACTGATATTTGTAGGGGGTATCTCACCATTTAGAGATCGGGCAAAAAACGATATATAGCACGATATCTAAAAAGGTTGTGGACGGATTCGGACGAAACTTGGTGGACAGGTGGCGTGTGTGACAAGGACGAATCGATTCGATTTTGGTGAAGATCCGGGTCTGAGAATTCAAAAAAAATTCAAATGATTCTTCACCATTGAGTGATCGGACCAAAAACTACATATAGCATATTTCAAAAGTTGTGGACAGATTATGACAAAACTAGGCAGATGGGCTAGTTCGGCGACAAAAACAAGCCGATGAGTTTTTGGTTCAGGTCCGATTCCAGATCCGGGCTATCAGTGGTTCAGATCCACATCTTCTATTCACACCTATCTTTGGGATTTTTTCCTAGGTGGGTTTGGGGATGCCTTTTCTGGTTTGTTGTCTTCGTGTTTGCATACACATGGAGTTCTGAAGTCTGTTCATGTATTCAGCCAATCCTACAGTTGTCATTCTGTGCACTTGGTTGAGCTCCACCAAGCCACTACATCTCGTCTTTGCAGGTACATTTTTGGGATAAGTAGACTCATTGTTGTAAACCATTTTGTGCATAGTGAGGAGTTCGTTTCCTTGTTTTGATATCTAGTTTTTAGCTCACCTGGAACGTAGTTCCGGTGAGCTTATGTGATGTCGCGTTGTCCGTCCGTAAACACTTGCAACTTCTTCTCCGAAACTGCTGATTCGATGGTGACCAAACATACAAATTATATTTGGTATGTTGCAACTCAAGTTTGTTCACGGCATTAATTAAAATCGGGGTTTAAGGGGGTCTACCGAGGGTCAAATTGGATCCAAGTTTCACTCCCCACCCCCTCCCCAATAGGAATTTGCTTTTTCCTCAGAAACTATACACACGATTTCGATGAAACTTGACTACAACCTTCACCGCCCGTGATTGTACCAAAGTTTATTCACCGCATTAAAAACATCGGGCCCTATGGTGGTCTATCCCCCCCCCCCCCCACCCCCCTCAAAATAGGTATTTGCTTTCTTCTCAGAAACTTCACATACAATTCCGATGAAACTTGACCACAATGCTCCGGCCATCGCCCATGATGTACAAACGTTTGTTCGCGGCATTAAAAATCGGGGTTTAAGGCAGTCTACAAGGGGGTCGCCCCCCAAATATGTATTTGCTTTCTTCTCAAGGAATGGCCTAAAAGCACAATTCATTAGGAATTAAATTATGCATTGTGCAAAGATCAGTGTTGGTCGAGTCAAAAATGCAAAGGAATAAGTACATGAGATTTGTGATGAAATAAATACGGTAAAATCCTTCTTTTATTTTGAGAACTGATGCAATGCAATGGCTTTTTCATTGTTTTTGAATATTGTATCTCATGCAAACATACGTCTACCTGCATGCTTCAGGTACAAGCTAAGGCCACTGCAACAGAGCTTGGGGAGAGACAGGTGGAAGAAAATAAGAATAACCAGGCCAGGAAGTTGGGGGCGAGATGATAAGAGATTTGCTTCATAAAAAATGCAATTATTCCAAACACAAAAACAAACAACAAAAAGGCCAACAATTATTTTTCAGTTACAAAAATGTTATTTTTTCCTTCCAGCATGCATTTGGTTAGGGTCATGTAAATATTCATCAAAGCATGTCTGTACGCATGCGATGAGGATGGAACGGAAACGCGTTGAAGTCTGTGCTGAAGAGGAGAAGTCTGCGCGCGTGCACATCGGATGCAATGCAATTGGCAGACGAGCTTTGAGCTCTTGAAATGAGATATTTAAGGTTCACGGCCCTTGAACAGAGATAGCGATGCCAGAGCTGGACGTGAAGTTTGCATGATGCGGTATGACGCTAGCTAGCTCTTTGTCGTTGCTGTAAACAAATGTTTTTAAAAACCCGAGCCTTTTCTGCCAAGCATACCAAGCCATGGAGTAATGAGCAATATCGCCACTGTGAAGTGCATTGGCTGTTTCCAAGATGGAATAATAAAGGCTGGTGTGAACATGGTACCCTTTGGACCACAAGCCCAACTTTACTTGGATAAACCCAGAGCCTTATTTATACCTCTTTCTAAAAAACCCGTAAACCACCCTGTTTCAGTCCACCACAGGACAAGGGCCTCCCCTCAACTCGTATCGAGAGGTGTTTGGCATACATGACACTTGCCAAGTGCAGGGTGGTGAGCATGAACATCCATGGGAATTCAACCCCTTAACAGCCAGTGGAGAAAGAATTAAGTCTTTAACCATGTGACCCAACAGCCAGCTCCAGATATTATACATAATTATATTTCTTCTATATATTATATATACACAAGATGCATGTAAATAAATACTTGCTGTCTGCAATAATTCTTTTATGGAAAACAAAGTGAGAAAAGGTGAAATGGAGGTATTCCCATGTTGGCCATTTGTGTTGCAATCCAGAGTTAACATTCCCTCCTTGGGAAAGTTTATACAGCCACTGTGTGCCCAGTAACAGTTTCTAAGCAACAGCCTCATCCTCATTGACATTGGGCAGGTCGGAGGAACGTACCGATTCCTTGCTTCCTTGGTTTCTGAGGGGCAGGTAAGATATTGGAAAGAATACATGGAGAATGTGAAAAGCTGGGATGGATTCATGTGACGATTAAATGTTGTTGTCATTGCCATAGAAAAAGAAAATGACATGTGGGGCACAATCAAATATTATATCTGCGAATCTCCATGCAAATTATCTTGTCAAGGGGAATTTGTGACCGGTGGCAGCAAACTGAGTCGCAAACCTTCAATGACGGCACATTTACAAATTAACTGCATGGGATCCACTCGATATTTGGCCGACTGATAAAATTATTTGTCTGCTACTTCTGTGTCACAGATTCAACAGCAGTACTTAAAAAATCGTCAGTGTTATCTTACACAGTGTGCTCCAAAAAGACACGAACAACTTTGGTTGTTAATATATTTCGAACCACAAATGATACAACGATACCCTTTGGTTTATATGATACAGACACTCACAAAGTTTTGTGCACATCTTGAGTACACTTCAATGTGAGCTCCGTTTGTCGTGCACAGGACATCAAGGCGGCACACGAGTTCTTGCCATGGTCAACATCTTTGACAAACCTGCACAGAAAAAAAAAATCAAGGGGGGTTGTCTGGTGACCATGAGGGCGAGGCGGTTGGTCCGTCTCAGCCAATCCCGCAACCTGGAAATTTTTCATTTAGGATGGCACGAACGACAAAGGTCCAATAAGGGTGGCCGTCGGGTGGGTGGCGGGTAGCACCGTCCAGTTGAAAAATGATATTGGGTTGATGATCTTCAATCTGTAGGAAGGCGAATCCTTCCAACATGTTCATGTACATTGTTGGTGTCACTGTATCCTCCGCAAAGAAAAACGGACCCACAAAGCAGTCATTGAGAAGGCCACACAACACATTGACCTTTGGACTGTTACGCATGTGTTCAATGACCACGTGGTGGTTTTCAGAGCCCCAGAACCTCACATTGTGCCAGTTGACTTTCCCCGATACATGAAAGCAAGCTTCATCTGTAAACATGACCCTTTTCAGGTAATCTTCGTCATCCTCTATGCAACTGAGCATTTTAAAGGCAAATGCCTTGCATTTGCATCAGCCATTTGTTTTGAGTTCCTGCTGAATCTGCACCTTATAGGCATAAAACTTCAGCATTTTATGAAAAATCCTGTGTACAGTGGTGGTTGGTAGTTCCAGTTGTCTGGATGCGGGTCGGATTGATTTTCTGGGACTTTCTTGAAATGATTCATTAACTCGTTCAATATGTCTACTGCACTTGTGTTTGGTCGACAAGTACTTTTCTGTTTCTGACAGCTTCCAGGCTCCTTAAACCCCTTGTACCACTCTCTGATACTAGTCCACAATGGCGAATTCCTTCCATACCTTGTATGGACATAATGCTGAACTTGCATGCTGGATATCGTCCCGATGAACCATGTGCCGCACTGAGCTTTCTCCTGTGTAGTCGCCATTTTCTTTTACATTAAACCACCAGACCTGAAAATAAAGAAACCTTTATGAGTTTGTGTATCATATAAACCAAAGGGTATCATTGTATCATTTGTGGTACTAAATATAATAAACAAAGTTGTCCAGGTCTTTTTGGAACACCCTGTGTATATATAGAGTGCCTTCAGAAAGTATTCACACCCCTTGACTTTTCACATTTTGTTGTGTTACAGCCTGAATTTGAAATGGATTGAATTGAGATTTTTTTGTCACTGATCTACACATAATACAAAGTGAAAACATGTTTTTAGAATTTTTTACAAAGGTATTGAAAATGAAATACAGAAATATCTAATTTAGTTAAGTATTCAACCCCCTGAGTCAATACTTCGTAGAAGTGCCTTTGTCACCGATTACAGCTTCGAATCTTCTTGGGTATATGTGTATCAGCTTTGCACATCTGGATTTGGGGAGTTTCTCCCATTCGTTGTTGCAGATTTGCTCAAGCTCTGTCAACTTGGATGGGGAGTGTCGGTGAAGAGCAATCTTTAAGTCTTTTCACAGATTCTCAATGGGATTCAAGTCTGGCCTTTGGCTGGGCCACTCAAGGATTTCATATTCTTGTTCTGAAGCCATTCCAGTATTGCTTTTGCTGTATGCTTGGGGTCATTGTCGTGTTGGAATGTAAATCTTCACCACAGTCTAAGGTCTTTTGCACTGTGAAGGAGAATCTCCTCAATGATTTGCCTGTATTTGGTTCCATTCATTGTTCCCTCTATCTTCACAAGTCTCCCAGTCCTTGACAATGAAAAGCATCCCCATAGCATGATGCTGCTACCACCATGCTTCATGGTAGGCATGGTTTTAGATGGGTGAGAGCTGTGCTCAGTTTCTGCCAGATGTAGCGCTTTGCATTCTGACCAGAGAGTTCAATTTTAATCTCATCAAACAACATAATCTTTTGCCTCATGCTCTCAGTCTTTCATGTGCCTTTTTGCAAACTCCAGGCATGCTGTCATGTGTCTTTTTCTCAGGAGTGGCTTCCGTCTGGCCACTCTCTCATAAAGCCTGCATTTGTGAAATGCGGCAGAGACTGCTGTACTTCCGGTAGGTTCTCCCATCTCAGCCAAGGAACTCTGTAGTTCTGTCCGAGCAGTCATTGGGTTCTTCGTCACTTCCCCGACCAAGGTCCTTCTTGCCCAGTTTGATGAAACAGCCAGTTCTATGAAAAAACTGGGTAGTTCCATATTTTTTCCATTTCCTAATGATGGAGCCCACTGTGCTCTTGGGAACTTTCAACACTCTAGAAATTGTTTTATACCCTTCCCTAGAATGCCTCCTCCCCATTAGATATCGAAGTTCTATGGACAGTTCCTTGGACTTCATGGTGGAGTTTCTGCTCTGACATGCACTGTCAAACTGTGGGATATTTATAGAAAGGTGTGTTTCTTTTTAAATCATGTCCAATCAAATGAATTGGCTGCAGGTGGACTCCAATCAAGTTGAAGAGACATCTCAAGGATGATCAAAGGAGATTGGATGTAACTGAGCTCATTTTGGAGTGTCATAACAAAGGGGTTGAATATTTATTAAATTAAGACATTTCAGCATATCATTTTAAATTATTTTGTAAGAATTTCTAAACAAAAATTCGACTTTGACATGATGAGGTATTATGTGTTGATCAGTGACAAAAAAACTCAATTTAATCCATTTCAAATGCAGGCTATAACACAACAAAAAGTGAAAAAGCCAGGGAGTGTGAATACTTTCTGAAGGCACTGTATAACGAGGCTTCACGGATAGCTTTATGGCTTCATGGATTGTGTTTTTCATTTTTATATAGTGTATATAGATGTAATGCCATCTTGATTATTTTCCTTCCAATTACGAGTATAATGACAATTCCTTTGATCTTCTTTAGCTTCATTAAAGCCAAAGATCTAATAAGGTGGGTCTGAGAAACAAAAGACCAATGAATCAACAACTCAACAAAATAAATTGGAATTTCCACATTAGCATTTTGTAAAATTACTTTCATGTTTGGATGAAAAGGGGCTGCACAAAATTGGTGAAAAAAGAGAAGGAAACAGGAAATGTAGAAAATATGAAAAAACCACAGATGCGACATAGCCGATGAAGAATGAAAGAAGGTAAAGAGCCAGGCATTTTATTAATAATTAATAAAAAGAGGGAAGAATAAGAAGATAGAAGTGAAGAAACATCAGGGCAGTGCAGAAAAGGAGACATTCCTTACATCAAGTGTTCGCCAGGTGCAGACATAGAGTACTCCTCACGTCGAGCATTGGAGTCAAACGGGTTGCTGAATGAACGTTTTCTCAGCATGGACTTGACCATGATCTGCCCAAACAACATTTAGCAAAAGGAATATCATTTTGTCTATTGATTATTTCGCACACATTACCACAGACCCATTTTACCAAGACATTGTTATGTGAAAGGAGGGAGGGGAGGGGGTGGGGTGGGAGGATCCATAGGTAGATTGTGATAAGAATGGTATGGACAGTGTGATCAAGTAGGTTAGATTTACTCTTGTAACAGGGAATTTGTCAGAGTAAGTCTTCTTGTTAAACATACACTGAGGAGGCAATCACATCCATTTAAAGCAGGTAGGGTAAGGTTGTTGTGGGAAACCTCCTGTAAATCAGGCAATGCTTGGTGAGGACTTTTCCCTTTAGCACGTTGCGCTTTAGGAGGAATGCCCATTAGAAACTGTTTGGTCGGCAGGTCGTGCAAGCTATGGCGGCGAGGTCGGTTGTGGTTCCCTGGAACAAGTCAGAACACTTTTGTTCAGGGCCGGCCATGAAAATGGCCCCACCAACAAGATGTGGTCACCAATCCTGGGACATGCTGCACAAAAGGGTGGTCCCACAGATCACTATACACTATATGTAACCATACTAAGATATACGTTCCTAAGATACGATAAGATAAGATATACGCAACTAAGATATAAGATATACCGTACGTAACATATACGTAACTATACGTAAGATCACTATATGTAACTGAGCCTGCCCACTGATAGTTGGAGCCAGACCTTGAAAAGGGGAACATATGTCTCCTACCCTCTGCTTGGCCACCATTTTCACCACAACCCCTTGCCTCCACCGAATCGCTCCTGCTATTTGCCACCCAGCGCTATACCGGCCCTGTGTGCCCTCAACCTGCACGCCACTGGATCAGGCCTGCCACAAGCCCTCGTGTGCCCCTTTGATGTGCGAGTCTTGGTATTTGGCGGCATGATTAGTGGGTTAGGACTTATTTATCTCTGCTGTATATAATATTGTGGGTCCCTTTCATTCCTATCTGTGTCCTTTGGTAGTCAGATCTGTACCGTTTATTGAGCGTCTTGTCTACCGTTTTCCCTGTATCCTTTGTAATTAAAAACCTTTTAATTATAACAATGGTTTTTCCTGCTTTCCCACACGAACACCATCAAGTTAGGCTTTATTGGGTGATTCTTGGGAAACGTTGTATGAATTAATATTGAACGCAGTAACATACACACTGTTTTAGGATCCGCAGATGGTGTTAGACCACTAGGCTCAGTCGGTCCATGTTAACGGACCCCTCTGATGTGATAATATCTTACATAATGCATATAATCCCATGAATACAAGCTCAAAAGTCGAATGTTGCTAAAAATTACCATGGCAATGAAAGTGCACATACTTCAAAAGGAACACCTGATATTGTCTCCTCAAACCTGGTACACTTCATGATACAGCAGCCGACTGCTGGCACTGCACAGTACACAGTAGTATTTGCTTTTGACACTGGCAGGGATCAAACTTAGGAAAAGACAGATCAGACATAAGCATGCCATCACTGAGATATTCTACTGCTCATAACATAAGCAATCTCCAACCAAGTGGTGTTCCATACATCATTGGAATGAAGAACAATTGATTAAAGAGATGGGTCAGAGGGTAAGGAGCATACCAGGGAAGCCAGGCTTGGGATATGCTTGACCGAGTTTTGCACTTCTTCTTGGGTGACCTCCACCAGAACGCAGTGTGATTCCTCCGTGGGAAGAGGTGCCACACCTCCTTGTGTCACCCATGGGTGCTCCTATCAAACAGGACAGATGTTGGAGAATACAGCAAACTAAAAAGAGGTGTTGAGAAGTTTATTGAGTTGACTGGTCCTCATTGCTTGATAATAAGCAAGATCCAAATAGTTCTTATAGACACTAAAGTTACGACAGTGAAAATTAAGCAGTGACACAGTAAACTACATAATGTGATGGTCGCCGGATTTGACCAGTGTCCTTATCCCAATCCTGACAAACCAATGTGATCATGGACCATAGGGTTGACACGTAGTCAAATCTTCCACCTAAACGAGCACCAATTTAGCGATGGATTGTTCTCAAAGACTATACGTTGTCCGCCGGGAATGCCGAACAGATCTTTGCTTTGCTTTCTGACATACAGAAACTAACGAGATCTGCCACCTACGGTAATTTCCACATTTAATTAGAGTTTGGAGACTGGCAAAAATTTTACAACCTCCTAACGAGGGTCTTGCACCAAATTCCCAACGGCCAAAAATTTTTCTTGAATGGTGGGTATAATTCCAAATTGCGCACCACCGCGCACCAGGTTGAGACTACAATGGTTGTAAAAAGGTTTAATAAATAAGATAATGAGGGATAGGGTGAACAAGAGGACATGCATCACAATTATTGTTCTTTACAATAACTCCCACGCACCCAAGATATCTCAGCGACTAACATGTTGTCTTAACTCATTCACACCTCAAAGACTCAGACAGGGTGAGGTCACAATACAATGAAAGAAAACCATGATCCTACACGATGCCTGTGTGGAGTCGGTGCCATGTGGTTTGAGGGGGAGCTAGATGGCAAGGCTTTTGGCAGGAAGAGACATGTCTGGCAGTGTTGCATCCAAGCCCTGCAGCCTCTCGGCACACACACTCCTTGTCTGGCATTAGAGTCCCTTCTCTCTCTCCGGGTTTCCCGCATCCCACTGTCTGGTCTCCACAGGATGTTCCTCGCTTTGTCCTGCACTCTGAGTTGTTCGGTGCTGACCCTCTGAATGAACTCACTTGAGCTTCTCGCCCCTGAACCGCTTGTTCTATCCCCACCCCTTGGCTTTTCTTACTTCGTGACTGTGCACTGATTGGCTCTCCGCTCTGACTCTCGCCATGTCCGTGGTTGTGGGCAGCTTTAGGTGGTTCCAGGGGTTAGCAGCAAGGCTGCAGTTCTTACCTTGGCACACTATCTGGACGTGCGGAGCTGGTTATAATAGCAGTTCGCTTTAAAGATAACACAGAGACAGATTATGTAGAGAAAGATTTAACGGTATATATATATACCAGCAGAAGTACCCCGCATTGCCGGGCGGGGGGGGGGAGGGGGAAGGGGAGGGGAGGGGAATGGAGAGGGGGGAGGGGAGGAGAGGGGGGAGGGGGAGGGGAGGGGAGGAGAGGGGGGAGGGGGAGGGGGAGGGGGAGGGGAGGAGAGGGGGGAGGGGAGGAGAGGGGGGAGGGGGAAGGGTGGAGGGGTAAGGGAGGGGTAAGGGAGGGGGAAGGGGAGGGGGAGGGTAGGGGGAGGGGAGGGGAGGGGGAGGTGGGAAGGGAGAGGGAGAGGGAGGGGAGGGGGGAGAGGAGTAGGGGGGATGGGAGGGGAGGGGGAGGGGAGGGGAGGGGGAGGGGGGAAGGGCGGGGGGAGGGGAGGGGGAGGGGGAAGGGGGGAGGGCAGGGGGAGGGGGAGGGGGAGGGGAGGGGGATGGGGAAGGGGAAGGGGGAGGGGGAAAGGGAGGGGTGTGGGGGAAAGGGAGGGGTATGGGGGAAAGGAAGGGGGAGGGGAGCGGAGGGGAGGGGAAAGGGGAGGGGGAGGGGGGAAGGGGAGAGGGTAGGGTGGAGGGGGGAGGGGAGGAGAGGGGGAAGGGGAGGGGGAGGGGAGGGGGAAGGGGAGAGGGTAGGGTGGAGGGGGGAAGGGAGGGGGGAGGGGGAGGGGGAAGGGGGGAGGGTAGGGGGAGGGGGAGGGGGCTGGGGAAGGGGGGAAAGGAAGGAGTGGGGGGGAAAGGGAGGGGTATGGGGGAAAGGGAGGGGGAGGGGAGCGGAGGTGAGGGGAAAGGGGAGGGGGAGGGGGAAGGGGAGAGGGTAGGGTGGAGGGGGGGGAGGGGGGAGGGGAGGGGAGGGGAAGGGGAGGGGGAAGGGGAGAGGGTAGGGTGGAGGGGGAAGGGAGGGGGAAGGGGAGGGGGGATGGTAGGGGGAGGAGGGAGGGTAGGGGGAGGGGGAGGGGAGGGGGAGGGGTAGGGGGAGGGGGGAGGGGGTGGGGAAGGGGGAAGGGGAAGGGGGGAAAGGAAGGGGTAGGGGGGAAAGGGAGGGGTATGGGGGAAAGGGAGGGGGAGGGGAGCGGAGGGGAGGGGAAAGGGGAGGGGGAAGGAGAGAGGGTAGGGTGAAGGGGGAGGGGAGCGGAGGGGAGGGGAAAGGGGAGGGGGGAAGGGGAGAGGGTAGGGTGGAGGGGGAAGGGGGAGGGGCGAGGGGAGGGGGGAGGGGGAGGGGGAAGGGGAGAGGGTAGGGGTGGAGGGGAAGGGAGGGGGAAGGGGAGGGGGGGGGAAGGGGAGGGGGGAGGGTAGGGGGAGGGGAGGGTAGGGTGGAGGGGGGAGGGGGAGGGGGAGGGGGGATGGGGAAGGGGAAGGGGAAGGGGGGAAAGGAAGGGGTAGGGGGGAAAGGGAGGGGTATGGGGGAAGGTAGGGGGAGGGGAGGGGAGGGGGGGGAAGGGGAGAGAGTAGGGTGGAGGGGGAAGGGGAGGGGGGAAGGGTAGGGGAAGGGGGAGGGGGGAAAGAGAGGGGGAGCGGGAGGGAGGGGGAGGAGAGAAGGGGAGGGGAGGGATATAGATGGTTACTGGCAATTGATCACATCCACAAATGATGTAATCCACACAATTTATGTACTTTACATAACGTTAATAGGAATACATGGCCGTGTAGATGGGAAATACAGTTTGTTTGAAATAAATCACAAATATCAGATGAAAGTGAAAAAAAACCTTTGTGGTGTGAATGGCAATGTTCCTCGCTGAAATGTGAAAAAACTGAATTACGTGCGAACGCATAACTGTGAGATTATGGCGGCAAGGTTGGGATATCACGTGATCGCTCTGAGCGAATCAGCGCGCTGCTCTGCCACCGGCTGAGACTCCGTGTATAATGTTCCTCGCTGAAATGCGCTGAGGTAAATATGAAAAAAAAATTCGATATACTTTCACTTTTACATTTTGGCTAACTCGCTCGCGAACCTGACGAAGATCCTGAGCGAGGATCGCTACGCTACGTTATGCTAACGCTACGTTAGCTACACTACGTTATGCTACATTCGCTACATTATGGCAAAAAATATGGATCTAAAGATGAAAGGAAAAAAACCTATGTGGTGTGAATGGCAATGTTCCTCGCTGAAATGTGAAAAAACTGAATTACGTGCGAACGCATAACTGTGAGATTATGGCGGCAAAGTTGGAACATCACGTGATCGCTCTGAGCGAATCAGCGCGCTGCTCTGCCACCGCCTCAGATTCCGTGCATAATATTCCTCGCTGAAATGCGCTGAGGTAGAAATATGGTAAAAAAATATTATGAAATATTTTTTTTTAGGTC
Organism: Myxine glutinosa; assembly: GCF_964187855.1. Classification (NCBI taxonomy): domain Eukaryota; kingdom Metazoa; phylum Chordata; class Myxini; order Myxiniformes; family Myxinidae; genus Myxine; species Myxine glutinosa. The sequence goes on along the minus strand of NC_136266.1, from coordinate 96,909,895 downwards.
GGCCATGTTCTTCCCAGGCTCAATGGCCATGTCTATGCCAAATATCAAGCACGTGAGCCTCTCCGTTTAGGAGTCTATCGGTAACATTACACACACACACACACACACACACACACACACACACACACACACACACACACACACACACACACACACAAACTGTGTTTTATATACTGTATATAGATATATATATATATATATATATATATATATATATATATATATATATATATATATATATATATATATATATATATATATATACAGTATACATACATATATATATATACATATATATATATATACATATATATATATATATATATATATATATGTGTGTGTGTGTTTGTGTTCATTGTAGTTATTGGAGCAACATTATTCACACATTTGAAAACTGGAAACTCTACAATGGTGACCATTATGATCTTTAAAAGATGTAACATTTAAGAGTGAACAAAACAAAGCTTAATATTGCTTTCATGAAAATAAAGTTCCCTCAATAAGAAAAATCTTTTTTTTGTACAGTGACAAGAACTTCATTTTCTGAGTTCTGGTGGCACTGTATTCAGTATTGAAGTCGAGGAACATAAGAAGCTGCATGATACTACAATATGTGAATATACGGATTGTGTGTTCAAATGTGTATTTTTTGAATTACCTCTGGGGTTCACTGTGCGCTTCGGTACATAACTGCCATGGTGTCAATCCAGCCATATATGTATGAACTAAGTTACGGTGAGGTTTCTCTGCAAAACTGTTAAATTTGTCAATTCTCAAAGAGCAAAGAACCGCAAGTAAAATAATGGAGGTCTCAGCCTAATGTACATGTAGGCTATACAGAAATGTGAATGATGAGGGGGAGTGTGGCGTTTTTGAATAGTTATCCCAATTTGGGAGAAAACATTCGGATGGAGGGTGCCTGTACTACCCAGCATGTAAACTCCAGAGTGGCCTGAAAGTCGCTTTACCCCTACCCAGTAAAGCAGTCGTTCCTTAAAAGTCTTAATATGCAGGTTATATCGTGCAGTAGTTACAATAACTAATCAGTCATTGTATCTGTATGTGTTCCATCATTCTCCTTGCACCACTAAATTTGTCACCAAGTCCTCTTATACATCTTGTGTACATTTGTGGAGTCACCAGTGCCAAAGAGGCCACGGCTGCAGTGCAAAATTCTTGAATCGTCTTATACTGGGTTTGTCGACACTTTCTCCTTGATGAAGCTCCACAAAGAGTTCTCTGGAGTCTTTAGATCGGGACTACGGTGGTGGCCAGGTCGAGTAGCTGGTGAGGTTGGTGATCCGCATCCAATCCATCATTGAGGGAGCGTTTCATTGAGATCGTCTCCAACATGAAATGCAAAATGTGTCGGTGTGCCACCTTGATGAAACCAAACACTTTCAACTATTCCTGCAGTAACAAGTCATGGTACCAGACAGTTTCTTAACTTAAAGGGCCAAGGGGGAGGGAGGCGTGAGAAATCCAGCAGGGGTAAAGCATCTTTCAAGCCACCCTGTACATGCTTGCGTTACCCAGGATGTGAAGATCCCATTCATGTGTGTCTACAAATAAGACATCTTATGGGTCATGCCAGTTGGCACTTTGGACACCAAGGCCGATAAGGGACACCAAGGAGGTGATAAGCTGTTTTCATCACATGCACATGCCATCGAAACAGTTGTGCTTTATCACACATGGGATTATGGTTTTCATTAAATAAAGTTCCTTCAATAAGTAAAATGTCTTGTTTTTGCCGTTTATATTTGCTGTATATATAAATACAGCGGTTGAGTTGTGATGTGCAGGTAATTGAATACAGTAATGACAATGGCATAGGCCCAATGCTGGCCCGATGGAATTTAGCTCGAACAACCTAGCGTTTAGCTAGAAAATGTTTAGCTAGAATTTAGCTAGAATTTAGCTAGATTTAGCTAGCCCAATCCTTGCCTATTTTGACTGTGTGTGTGTGTGTGTGTGTGTGTGTGTGTGTGTGTGTGTGTGTGTGTGTGTGTGTGTGTGTGTGTGTGTGTGTGTGTGTGTGTGTTATTTCAGTAGTGCTTTACATGTGGTTGAATACCTAAGTCTAATTGTGGTGTACACCTGGTTGAACACAGCTGTTCAGTTACAATGCATATGTGGTGAAATATGGTAGACTATCACAAAGGAGTAACATAGAGAAGGGTTGAGTTCATACATGGAAGGTTACAGTGATTGTATGGAGAGACTATTTGGCTGTTTTATTGTACATAGTATAGTATGTGCAATTTCCATAACCAGGATCACTCAGATGTCCACCAGTCAGCCAGTGAAGAGCATTATCATCTGAAGGTAGTTTAACTGAAGGTAGTTTTTCTGCAGATATTACTTCGGTTTTTGCTCCCAATAACTTGTTGCGTGTGCACCTCCACCATTAGCGAGACCACGGAATACTCGACAAGCCACTACATCTCATGATTATTGTGTGGCCTTTGCAACTCAAGGGTGGGCCGTTATAATGTTTGTTTCTTCCCCTCCATTGCCAAACTCTGGAACTATTTACCTTATCATGTCTTTACAAACACTTATGACCTTTCCCTTTTAAAAAAGCAGATTCTCTGCTTTCTCAAAAACTCTTAGACTATTCTCTCTTTCTTCACTTTTCTATCAATGCAACTCTTTTATTTAGGCCTGGCCTTGATGAGGACTACATAGTCCGTGCCTGGAGCCTTTTACATTAAAAAAAACTTCTCTCGCTGGGAACACTCGAAAATATCCCTGCCCCTGGTCTGATAACAATAAGGACACATTTAGTTGCGAATGGGAATTTAGGGAAGAGGCTTAAAGAACGGAGGCAAAGGAACCCACAGGAGCTCAATCTTGATCTGGTCTTGCCCCACACGTTATGACATCCCATGTAAACTAACCTCACTCCCTACACTCTTATAAGATCTTATGTTTAATTCGACACATTTGGCAGACTCTCCCTTGATGTTTCGGCTTACTATTAAGCTTTGAGTTCTGAGTGCGACATATTGTACAAGCACATTTACCACATACAACATCAATTGGGTAGCGTTTCTGTCTTTTATGTAAAGGAAGCGGACATGACTCATTAATGATGAGGGAAAAGCACAAATTATTTGGGTGACAATGTGGAGGAATTTATTTTTTAGTGTTGGATCCCTTTAAGGACTTGTAAATGTAAGAAAGCCATGACTTATTGACCTTTATCTCAGGGAGAGTGATCCGTGTGGCAGGGTCTTTGTCCAGCATGTGCAGAATGAGGTCTTGGAGCTTAGTACTCAATGATGTTCTGATGGAGAGGAAAACAAAAAATATTTACTATTGTTGTTTTTTACATTTGAAACTGAAAAACAAACAAACAAAGACAGCACCGCAAAATGGTTGGGTCATCGCAGTCTGGGAGGTCAGCGGTTCGAAACTCTGGCAGTCTTACCAAACACATTAAAAATGGTACGTGCTGCTTCCTTGCTTGGCTCTCAGCATTTAAGAAGGATAGAGCATGGACAAACAACCATGGGTTGGGAACCATTGCAAATCCTTGATGGGCCTAATGGCCTCCTCCTGCATTGAAATTCCTTATTAGGGAACTCGTCTTTAAATCTTAGTGGATCTGCGGTTTAAGGATCTCCCGCTTATTCATGGGTTAGATTTCGCCAACCTATCATGGACCCTATCCATCACTCCCGTGCACCCCCAAATCTCCCATGCACCCCCAAATAAGACAACATGAGGATTGATAGTACACAATTAGCCATAATGTGGGAAAGACAAGGTTTTTAGGGCAATTTTATCAAGGCTTTGAACAACTCTCTGGTGGTAATGGTAAGGAGGTGAGCAAATGGTGATCTTCAATAACTTTATGGGATGAACAAGCAGCAGGAGAAAGGGCTAAGACAGTGATATAACAAACAATGTAGTAGAACAAGATTTTGCCTTACTGATGAGGAAATTCCACGGAGTCATTTTTGATCCTCTTGTGAAGGGACAAAATATGGTCATCGATAAATGGGCACTGCAATGTGAAACAGGCATCAAAAATCTCAGCCTTCAACAAAGTCCATCATTATTTGTTTACCTATTAAAATTAACGTCACTTCAAAAATCACAAGAGGTTCAATGACAATGTCGATGAAGAAAAATACACGAGTCCTCTTTTTGAACAAGGCAATTTACATAATAGCCCCTGATCAATTGCAAAAAGGTGGGATTCCTCATGCTTTTGCCAACTTTATATGCACTTCATTCAGAACTATAGGCCCAAACCTTGTAATTTGGCCAAACCTAAGGTATCAATCTACTTTGAAGTAAGCATTCAGACTTTGATAGCTGAAAAGCTGGCAACTTACAGAAATGTGTGTGATATTATTATTATTTTCATGCCATTTCATCTCGATTCTCGAGGAGATGAACTTATAAAATGGGTCGTGCTGTCCGGATGTCTGTCCATCCGTCCGTTAACTTTTTTGCTATTTTTGCTACTCCTCCCTCATTACCTGGCTGATTGTTCTGAAACCTGACACATGAATACAGGACAGTAGCACGCACAATCGATCGGCTTCAATTTTTCGATTTTGGATCATGGGGACTCTCAGGTGGGGGGGCAGAGGTGGGAGGGTTGGGGGGTTCACTTGGAAGATGTGGGTTACGATGTGTTCACAGGTGGAAAAAGTCTGATTTAATGCATTTTTATTCCAGGCTATGCAACAAAAGGTGAAAATTTTGAAAGGGGGTGTAGACTTTCTATAGGCACTGCAGATAACGAACCAGACTGGGCCCAATACATTGCCTTGGGTCATTCCAACCACCACTGGGGAAGGAAAGGAGGAAAGGGTTCCATTAAGAGCAACGCATTGACTGCGTGAATCAGAAAGCCAAGTATGAAGGTGGTCTTGCATTGTACAGACAGAAAGTCTGGCAGGATGTCAGACTGTTTTAGTTTAATACCTGGAATATGTTCAGTGAGATGGTCCTGAGCTCTTGTTTGAGATTTAGGGCCTCCAAAAATTGCTGTTAGAAGAGCAGCTTGAGAAGTTCTGAAAGTTCATTGCAGTACACCTTTTTCATATTTTAGTCCTCCCTGTATATTGGGTCCTTCTATATTCCAAAAGCTCTGTCTGGGCTCCAGCACATCAAGAAGCATTGAAACTGCTCTATCATTCCACATGAATGGTTGAAAAGGGAAATCTGAGAAGGGCAGCAAAACGACTTGCACATCGAAATAAGTTAAAGCAATGCAATTCACCTCAACTTCTGCTGATGTCTGTGCATTTCTCCACTACATTGTGTTTCGTTGCTCTGAAGGAAGTGATGACCCGTACAGTCAGGTATATCTTCCTTGTTCAAAAGCTAGCAGCCCAGCTTTGGGGAAAATTATCATTCTTATCTCTACAGACGATCAATTTGTCTTTGACAAATCCACTTGTCAAGTAAAGATTGCTCATATCTATAGTATGATTTTTGGTCAGTGAAATAATGCGCAAATTTAATTTGTAAGTAAAGCAGCACATAAAACGTGTAATTCTCTGTATCAAATCCATCTTGACCTTCCCACCCTAACACACACTACTGCCATCCTTAATGTCGATGTTGAATGAACTCATCCATCCGACAACGATGGTCATGAAAAATTCACCACTGATGGTGCAGGGTTCCGGAGGACACAAAGATACATTCGGCACCTCAATGCTAACCTTGTTATCTCACCGATTGCATCCAGTTCAACTTCAAAGGAAATGCTTCAAATCAAATTTTCAGATTCAGTAATGGAACAAAGGTTGCCATCACTGCCTCACACTAAGAACATTATTAATCGTGTTTTTTTTTTACAACTCACCACAGTTGTTGGAAAATGTGGCTTGTTACTTGTGAAAATCGAAGCTTTTTCAAGTATGTTGGTTGGACTTGTGCGTTATTACTTGGCAAAAATGTTTTTTTTTGACAAGTATGTTGATCACTCCGGTTTGTGTGTTTGTTGGTTTGTGTGTTTGTCTGTCCGCTCACTTATACTTGCCTACAGGTCACAATTATAAACCGATCTTCATGAAACTTCACCAAATGGTAGAGTTTGTGGGCTGACAAAATCCTATATATTTTTGAGGTCAAAAGGTCAACCACTTTTTTTCAAATTTATAAAATCCTCAATTTTCATCCGATTGACTTGGAATTTGAATAGGATTTTCATATCAGCTAACTGAATTCAACCACCAACTATTTATGACATCAGCATAGGCCAAAAGTTCAACATAGGCCAAAGGTCAACAACAATTTCAAATTTCTAAAATCCTCAATTTTCATCCCATTGACTTGAAATCTGAATAGGATTTGCATATATCAGCTTACTGAAACCAACCACCAACTATTTTTGAGGTCAACATAGGCCAAAAGGTCAACATAGGCCACATTTCTAAAATTGTCAATTTTCATTCAGTTAACTTAAGACGTTTCATTCAATTAACTTAAGATTAACTTAAGATTTGAAGACGATTTGCACATCAGGTCACTGAATTCAACCACCAATTATTTTTGAGGTCAAAAGGATGCTCTACTGAGTGTCACTCTACTTTCTTCACTTTTGCAAAATGTTGCTCTACGAGTGATTTTTCATGTTTGTCTGTATATCAGTTGTCTGCATATCAAACACTTTTTATCTGATTCACTTGAAATTTGAAGAGGACTTGCATATTTGGTCACTGAATTCAACCAAGTGTTCTTGAGGTCAACATAGGCCAAAAGGTCAACATAGGCCAAGTTTCTAAAATCCTCAATTTTCATCTGATTAACTTGAAATTTTTAGAGGATTTGCATACCAGATCACTGAATTCAACCACCAATTATTTTTGTGGTCATCATAGGCCAACAACTTATTTTAGGGATTTCGCAAGTATCATGCTATGCACGACATATTTCTTGTTATGGGACCATTAGTACCCTTTTGAAATTGCTAAGAATATTAGGGGACTATTGGTACCCTTTTGAAATTGCTAAGAATATTAGGGGACTATTGGTACCCTTTTGAAATTGCTCAGATTATTATAATTATTCTGATTCCATGAAATTTGTTGGCGACCTACAGGTCAAACCGTTCATTGTAGGAATTTGAAACTTTGACCATGTATGTTATACCACTTCACTTGATGCACATCCTAAGTATGACACCATAGGTCATGTAACCTGGCAGCCATATTGTATTTCATGCAAACCTTTAAAATGCAGCTCCTCCTTCATTTTTCGATCAATTGAGTTGAAACTTTGACAAATGATAGTATGGTATGTAATTGGATGCATATCCTAAATATGATGTCATAGGTCATATGACATGGCGGCCATATTGGATTTCATGAAAACCTATAAAATGCATCTCTTTCATTTTTCTATCGATTCAGTTCAAACTTTAAACAATCGGATCCAGGTTGCCATTGTCAATGACTGGCGTGCACTTGTCCAATTAGGGTTGAGCGTCTTGGTCCCCGGATAATCACTGCTCGGAGTTTTAATTTTTATTATTTTTGTGCACAAAGGAGAGGTTCTAGTTTTGCTGATGCACATGTATTTTTTAAAGTGTGGTGAACCCTGCTCTTCACTTTTGTTTCTATTTAAAATAAAATAATTGGGGGGTGAGTGAAAGAACTATTAAAACCAGGGGGAGGTAAGGCAAAACATACCCGACCAATGACGAAGCAGTACAAGGTGATTCCCATTGCCCAGATGTCCAGTGCCTGAGGGTGACAGTCAGAAATTGTGAAATTATGAGCGAGGAAACCAACAAATATCCATTGTTTCTGTGCCCCCCCCCCCTCCCCCTAATCTTTGTCACCCCACCTTTCCCTGGAAATTTTGCTGGGTGTTGGAGATGGCCTCTGGAGCAAGGAATGCCGGCGTTCCTGCTGTGCCTGTGAGGAATGCGTCACTTCCTTCAAAGCTATTACTGACACCAAAGTCAGCAATCTTGAGGCAGCCGTCATCTCCAAGCAGCAGGTTTGAAGGTTTTACATCACGATGCACAATCTTCTGGTAATGTACTGCTGGGGCATGTCCACATGGCAAGCTTTTCGAGTGAGTCAACTAAACAAAATCCAATTATATAATAATGTTATGTATGTATAGCTATTCAATCCATTGCATGTTTATTACCTACTTCCAATGTGAATAATCCATCTATTAGTGCTTACTTTAATCTAACACATATCATTTGCAGAACTTTCATGCAAACCAGCAAAGAAGCTGTCCTTGTGGACAGGTTAATTCCCCCACTTTTATGATGTCTATGGGATACAGTATTACTTTATGACTTGCAAAACCCTGGTGTTGGGCTAGCGGTTAGGGTGCCGGCTTATGATCCTAGGATCCTGGGTTCGAATCCCGGTCGATCGCTGAATTAACGCCAGGGGGGTTGACTCAGCCTGTCATCCTTCCGAGGTCGGCTAATTGAGTACCAGTTCACTGGTAATTCCCTGTTTGTCGTTAAAGGCGGCGAAAAGGGTTGGCGTCAGGAAGGGCATCCGGCCGTAAAACATTGCTTCAAAAAGTGGACCAAAAAACAACAACAACCACGGTTCCCGAAAAAGGCCAACCCCCGCCTTGCGGGGAAAAATGGCCTCTAAAGGTGGTTATATTTTTTTATATAATACCAGCTCCCACCAGGTAGAGCTATATGATACACATTTACATAGAGAGAAATTCCCCTTCCCATCCTCCCTCCCTCCACCCCCCAAATCTTGAACTCCAGAGGAGATGTATTTTTGGGGGGAGGGGAGGGCAAGTGAATCTTCATGATTTTCGTGATGCTCAGTATCTTTATTAATATTAAATGTTAATATCAAAACATGTTTGCCATGGCCCACTTCCGGGAGTGTTTTTTTGTTGTTTACTGCCGAAAAGCTTTCCATGAATACCCCGAGTACAAGTACAACCACCAGCTTTCAACTCATTCCACCCAGCGGTCCAGGAGTGCATACAAGTAAAACAAACACACAAACAGCATGATACCATCGTATGATAATTCCCCTATTTCTATGATCTCTACAGTTTTCATGCAGATAATTGAAATACCAGCTGCCACCAGGTGGAGCTATGCCATACACATTTGCATCGAAAGAATTGGGGTGCCTCCCCATTCCTGAACTCCTGGGACTATGACAAAAAAAGATTATTCCCTTAGCACCATCAGTTTTAAACTCATTCTGTCCAAGGGTTTCGGAATGCATCGGAGTTAACCACAAAAAAACAAACATGTACTTCTCAAATTTATAAATAGTACAAGCAAATACCACCCGTCGCTGCTTCGCTGACGGGAATACCAAGAGAGAGGGTGGATTGGAGAGGGAAAGAAAGGGTTGGGGGGGGGGGGGAGATGTGGGAAAGGGAGAAAGGGGGATAGAGAGAGAGATGGGGGGGGAGAGAGAGAAGGGGTCGAAAGAGAGGTGGTGAGGGAGGGGGCAGGGGTAGAGAGGAGGGGTGAGAGAGGATGGAGGGAGAGAAGAGGTGGGGGAGGGGGTGGGGGTGTAGGAAAGAGAGAGACACACGTGGGATAAAGCAAATCAGACCTGTCACTTCGATAAGATAAGGGCAAATAATACCAAAGTTGACCTTCCTGTGATATTTAACCCCCCGGGGATCTTTGACTGGTCGAGGGTTAAACATGACCATCACCGCCGTGCCTGAACACAGATCGCCGTTTCCTGTGTGTTTTGTATTTTACAGTAATGGACCCACTTCACACAGGGTTGAGAAAAGTTTCATAGGCTTGAACTGTGTCCCCCTGAACGAGATTGTACCGACAACCGACTGAAGTAAAACACAACGACTGGGAGATTGCAGGTATGGGAGGGCAGTGTGCAGTCATTGCCGCTGTGTTTGCTTCTCGATGTTGGGGAGTTTCTGCTGCTCTGGATTTTTGTTAATACTTTTTTTTCTCTTCTTTTTCTACTTTCCTTCTTTATCTTCCTGTCCTTCTTCCTTTCTTCTTTGTTATCTTTTTTCATCGTCATTCTTCTATCATCCTTCTTCTGTCTTCCTCCTTCTTCTGTGTTCCTCTTTCTGTCTTTTTACTCTTTCCTCTCTCTGCCTTCTTCTTCAGCACTGTTTCTTCTTCTTCTGCACTGGGGATTTCCCATCATATTTTTCTATCACATTTTATCACAGTTTGACGTTTTTCTTATCCTTATAGAGCTTCAGGATAGACAATGTTGCATGTTTTTCCATGTAGTGCAAAGATTCCCTCCGGATCCCAACTCTCTGTCCACCCCTCCTCCAACTGCTCATAAAAACGAAAGGGCCTTTTTGCATGGATCATTACACATTTAATCTTGCGTCACCACAATCGCGGAGTTTGAAATTGTATTACTTGAAACCTCCTTATCATTACTCGTCAATAAACAGCTATATCAGCATTCTGGTATATTTTGTGTCACTGGCAGTAAATAAAGTGTTTTTAACCACATTTGGGAAAAATAAATATTTAAATCAAAATAAAACCTGCTTTCGATTCCAACCATCCCCATTTCTTCACCTCTAACTTGCCACGTGTCATGTCGAATTCTGTCCCCTGCAGGACAAATTCATTGATCTGGCCGAAATAAGTCATTGTATAGATGTTTATCCTCGTTGCCATGTAATGAATCTGGTGTGTGCTCAGTTACCAAGTTTCTTGTAGAGCGCTCGTGCAGTAGCTTAAGTACTCAAGCAAGCACTTCATTCAAAACGGATAAGAAACAGCGAGCTTGGCAAGCGCTAGCTTGCTGCTTGGTAGAATATCACACCCCTGTACATCTCGACAGCACACAGTACAAACAAAATTCCAACAAAAGGACAGTTTTTTTTTAAATTAAAGACGTAAAATACTAATCATGACTATTTTCGTTGTAATGAAAAGATACCTTGTTCAGTTTTCACCGAGTAGTTTTAGTTTTTAAAATATACATAAACTCAGAGGTGATGTTGAGTGTACGAAAGTGGATGTGTACATTTCATACAACTTTAAAGTGGACATGTACATTTCAGAGTGCAAGTGGGCATAACTTATTTAAAGTGTACGTGTACATAATAACTTCTAAAATAAGTAGAAAATATCACTCGGGAATTTCCCTGGCCGACCGACTAATTAATGATTTACGCAGGCATTTCACAACCAAGCCAATTTTCGTCACCTCTGTCTATTTACTTTACGTAATATGTGAATTACATGTCCATCAGCTTGTTTTAAAATCCCGTACTTGCACACTATTCAGCCTTAATAAGTCAGTTAAAAACCAAAAGTTTTAATTTTTATTGAAGACTTCACTCTTTTCTTTCTTCTGCATTGTGAGAACGTACCTTCTTTGGGCAGTGTATATTAGACTGCTGCCACGATTGCTGTGAACAAAACATGCATGACCTCATTCCCTCTGCATGAGTTGTAGTCAAAATGTACCTCTGTTTCCTCAAAACGGTACCTTCATTTCATGATAGAAGACACATTGTTCAGTCTTCAAATTTACACGAGAGGCCCGAAACAAAATGGCGACTTCTGCGAGGTGAAAGCGAGCTGACCAAGATGGTGCCCCGCCATCTTGACGAGCCTTTTTTTTAATGATGAGCACCCCGTTAATTATCTCTTGGATTTCCCTTGGTATGCATGTAAAGTTTGGGCCGCTAGGTTTCACGGTTTGGAGTTATGGAGGACACACGGACACACACACACACACACACACACACACACACACACACACACACACACACACACACACACACACACACACACACACACACACATTATTACAGATGATAACCTCAAAAGGTTGCACTTTGTTTACAAGTCCAATTTCTGCATGATCTACAATCTACATGAACTATATGGACCAATAGATTACTTTAATGAAAAATATTGTGGCTTTTTTCCATGAATATATCAAGAGATGGCACAGATTACTCCAGCTCTCATCCTAAGGAAAGTGTATCCTGTGATGCAGCTGGCATAACTCTAATCTATACACCAAGCCCCCTATGCATTCCTTGAGATGCATGCATCCCAATGCTTGAGATGCATTCCTAAAACCCCATATGTAAATCGAAAAAAAGCATAAATGGAAAGCAGTTTTTCTATATGAATACTGTTATAAATTGAAGATGCGTTTCTAGGCGGTAATCTGCGCTCATCCTAACATAACCAAACCGATTACAGTACTAAAGTCATACTAGAGCGGCACTCGGTAGAGCGGATAACTCCGCCAGGCTGAGCAGTTTATGTTTTGTATCCCAATAATAGGCCGGATCTGGATTCGGACCTGAACCAAAATCGAATCGGCTTGTTCTTGTCACCTAACCAACTCATCCCCCAAGTTTAGTCATAACTCGTCCACAACCTTTTCAAATATCATGTTATTTATCGCTTTTTGCCCGATCTCCCAATGGTGAAGAATCACTTATAAATTAAATAATTCTCCTATCCGAATCCATATTCAGATCTTCACCAAAATCGAATCGATTCGGTCTCGTCACCGACCCACTCTGTCCACCAAGTTTCATCGAAATCCGTCCACAACTTTTTGAGATATCCTGCTATGTATCGTTTTTGGCCCTATCTCCCAATGGTGAAGAATCACTTATAAAATTATAATAGCCGGATCCGGACCTAGATCTTCACCAAAAGCTAATAATTTCGTCCTTGTCACATACCCAACCTCTCTGCCAAATTTCGTCCTTATCCATCCACAACTTTTTGAGATATCTTGTTGACAAACAAACAGACAAAGCCAAACAAACAAACAGACAGAGGTGAAAACATAACCTCCATCCACCTTTGGTGGCGGAGGTAATACAATGAATCAATACGGAACATAGTTATCTGAAGATACCTAGCCGATTTCGTGCGTTGCGTTGCAGGTGGGGCTTCTTTGCTTGCTGATAGAGTTTCCTGGGTATCTGTTGAGGTTGAAGAAGGCCTAAGGTATGTATAAAGAGAAGCCTGGACATCATTATCAAACTCATGAGCACATTTCCTTGACTTTGATCCTTGATCCAAATACTTAAGAGTTTCTTCATATTCTCCATCATTGAGTCCATGTTTCGTAATTCTAACAGCACTTCCTGCAGTCACAATTTCAGCACTTAACTTAATTTTTGCAGCTTTAGTAATATTTTTCCTCACCGTCAAGGGATGTAGCCCGAGCTACCTACGAGCTATGTCCACGAGATGCTCCCCATGCTTGTGCCGTTTCACATCTAATTTCACATCCAAATGAATAGCTTAACAAGCCCTCTTAGCAGTAGTACTTACTGGAGTATTTGCTAGTCATTTTCCACTCATGATGAAGGATATTGGAAAAGTTGGAAGAAAAAGCGTGTGAGACCAATTGGAGTGTCCTTCACCCGATGCTGCCCTGGGCACACGGAGCAACACATGCGCGGTGAACCTATTTGGATGAGTGCACAGCATGGGAGATCAGCATTGACGTTGTGGTGCGGTGCTTGGCAAAATTACACCTCATCAAAAAGCGTAAATGCTTAAATTATGAAGCGTAAATAGAAAAGTGTTCAGTAATTTATCAATGGCGTTAAGTTGAAAAAGCGTAAATAGAATGAGCGAAAATAGAAGAATACCTGTATATATAATAAGCTAATGCTGTTTGTCTGTCTGTCTGTCTCACCTGAAACACTGAAACGCTCCTTGGAGAGAAAAAAAGAATTAAGTAAACGTTGCTTCAAATTATTCCAGGCCTACAGGAAAATGATAATATAAAAAACAAAGTTGTACACAAGATTTTGCATCCTCACGCATATAGAGTGCAGATAGTGCAACCTTTAGAACCGAGATCTTCCCTGGTAGATGGATTGGACGTGGTGGGCCAGTCCCCTGGACTCCGTAACCAATTGCAACAGCAGTGTGACGAGGGATATGTTGGCCGACACGTGGATTGAAGAGGATTATCGCTTGGATGTGCTACATACCACTAAAAGTGCACATATTGAGGTGTACTGAAGAACACAAGAAACTTGATGAATTATGTGACAAAATGCAAAAAGAAAATGCATCATTGTATCTCTCTTGTAAATACCGTTTTAAATCAGCAGCAAATGGGATTCAAACCTAGCTCCATTGCAGACTTTGGCAGCCAACAAGGGAGAGGAGTGACGTCATGCATGGTCGGTTTAATTACACTGCCCAAAGCAGCCAAAGGTCCGTTTAGTCCAACAATTCAGTTGAGTCGAGACAGTGATCCTCAAACAGTGTGCATGATATTCTGCACCAGCTTCTCCACCAGACACCACAAGAGATTCAGCAAAGCTCTTCAACAAGCTGATCAGTCAGGAAAAACAGACGGCTGAGGGTCGTACCCAAGTGCTTTTGGCCTAAAAGGATCGATTTTGCCTGGGATGCCGGGCCTCCATAGTACCATGCCTGAGCGACCTACCTAGAGCCCGTCGTGTGTGAGAAAACGGTCACCTGCACGGTGGTGCAAAACTGGCTGACAGCACCTAGATAATAGGAAGGCCTTCCCCTAACCACTCTGCCCCATATCATCCATCGTCCACTGCACCCCATAATATTGCTAATCCACTCCACCCCCCTTTGAATTGTTTGCGTCATTAATGAGTGATAATATTTGGTGAAAGGCCGAGTGAAGGGAACTATATTGTTGTCAATGGGGTTATGTATTTTACGTTATTTTGACTCAACACTCACCTTTTTATTTTCCAGTGAATACCGTAAATGTGTTTCTCTTTGGTTTTATTCTGTTCCAACTGACTCACTTCCTCACTTCCTCACTTCCGTTCCATCGTCCATGGGTGGGTAAATTAGGCTTATATTAGACCGGTAACCATAAATGTCAGCTGTCCTGTGAAATTCCACAAGTATGTTGTTTAATTATATCACCTTTACAATTGCAGTGATTAAATGGATTAAGATGAAGACCACCTCGTAAATTGCTGGTTATCTTGATGTGTCTAATACTCTCGGTGTGATACGTGCTCACCTGCTCACCGCTAATTTGGTTTTCCCTGACATTCCTTAAATTCTCGCGGCTCGGTGACCTGGACACACGACAGTATTTTCTCTCGGCTACTCCATGGTAATGCATCCAGCTGCCAGATTTTAAAAAATGGTGCCACGTAGGATGAAAGGGCTCTGCTATACATGGGCAAGGCTTATATAGTCGTGTTATTTAATGACTGCTGCGCAAGCCACACATTCCTATTGTGTTTGCTCACAGAGTTACGTGACATGTATTCAGGAAAGATTTATTGGCGCCGTTGCAGCCATAAACCTCATCATGATGCCAAGAAACAAACATTATAAAAAGCAATTCAAAATAAACCTCAAGGAGCTGCAGGGGCAAACCGAATAAACTCCTATTCATTACATCACGTACTTGTACACAAATCCTACAAATACCACTTCGACACTTTCTTTGGTAGCAGAGTTATGGGACTTTTGCAACCCAGTAAGTACGAGTGACTAAGTTTGTTTCATGAGTTTTGCATTATTTTGGCGCATCATAAAACAGGGAACTCACTATCACATGGAAGTCACGAGTAATGGCCAAAATTATGTGCTTGTTTTACTACGGAGGCCAGCCAAAAAGACGGCCATCTCTATACGACTCAAGAGAAATATGCATTTATGATGACAGTCGAGATGGAAAAGTGATGACACTGTCAAGGTAGCACAAACGAAACCAGGCTAATCTGGCACTGGGAAATGCGTCAAGACAATCTTATTTTGTTAAGATCTAGTTTGAGCACTATTTTGGTGAGTGGAGACTACAGAAATGGTGGAAGCAGTGTGTGAAACTTACTTCTGACGATGCAACATCAGAGGCAAGTAAACTCTCAACGTTCGACAAAAGGCCCTGTGTCATGGAACTATACTAAAGTATCACTACAAACTTTGGTTAATTCAGTTTTGTAGAGCAATAACGTACAGTACTCGATCCCCAGCACGATGTCACGGAACAGGCTCCTCGCCTCGTCCTCAGAAAACGGGCTTGCAGTGGGCACTTCCATCACTTGTCTACCAAGGAAAGGGGTGGGCCAGGGATGGGGTAGAGGGAGAAGGGCGACCAAAAGAAAAATAGGAGATGGAATAAATTGGGAATTCAAACATGACAAATGCAGACATATAAATTGGAAATTGATCGTTACAATACCAGTATCATTATACCTGTATACCATACTTGTTGAAGTTCATGGATGACCAGGTTGTTACTCTTTTTTTTGATCTGCCAAACTACTGACAGCAGGCCTGATATGTGAGGTTTTGTCCAAAATGAGCAAATGCAATATTGCTAACCTATATGGAATCAATGATCTTTCCAAACAAGCATTCTAATATATCGGTGCCATGTGCACAAAATTGTTTGATGTTTCCTAAACGTTGTGTGCAAAGCAGAGAATGAAGGCTTACCCTCTCTGCACCAGCTCAAAAACTCCAGATGCACGTGGGAGAGAGGGTACGGGGGAGGGGCGATGTTAGAATGGGAGATGATTATAACCGAGGGAGAATAACATTCAAGGGTTGGGCGATTGAGAGCAACGAAGAGGACAGCGTGAAGCCCTTTTCAGACAGTCAAAAAAGTTAATCCGTAGAAGTTAATCCAACCTAATCCACAATGTTTCAGAGTTGATGAAGTGGATTAACTCTTCTTAAAGTGTAAATACTCAATAAAAGCCAAAAGCTCCAATTGCGTACTGACATGATTATTAATAACACGATACACAGGTTCCAACAAAATCAAAACATGTTGATAAATGTGAGGCAGCAATATTCTTCCATCACACCCAGTGGGCATTGTCAGTGACGATGCTATTTAGTCAACATCATCATCATCATCATCATCATGTGCCATTACTCGATGCAGAGCGCTGGTGCTGCTGAAGGAGTTACTAAGCTACAATCTGGCCAGGTCGCCAGTCCAACTCGGGAAGTCAAGGCAGGAATTTGTAATTTGTTCAGTGTCGGTGATAACTCGCCTACTCTTCTCAAAGGACATCATGGGATCTTTAATATCCACAACGAATGTCGGTAGACGGGACGCCTGTTTAATGTCCATCCGAGAGACGTACACATATCAATGAATCATCCTGTCTGTAAAACACCGGAATGACAGTTTATAACTAGATCGGGATTCAAACCCAGGCTGGACAGCTTAGAGATGAGTTAGGGCTCGACAGGCCAGCTTATATTAGATGAACAATGAAAAGAGGAATTTAATAGTAATGAAAAATAAGCAACTTGTGGGGGAAAATACAGCAATTGCTTACACTTCACTTTAATCATATTACTGTACACAAGTGAGGTTTAAAAAAATGTTGCAACGTTTAAATAAAAATCTTTTCAAGAGAAAACTAATCGTTGCAACTGTCAAATCGATCCTCCTGTACGGCTCTGAGGCATGGACCCTCATTTCAGAACAGGAGGCAAGGCTCGACGGCTGCTACACGCACATGCTATGGGTGGCCCTGAGGTCTGAATGTGACATGGAGAGGTCATGTCAGAAATAACATACTGTGTAGAGGACTACCACGTGTCTCTCAAAAAATCAGGACTCGGTGGCTACGAATGGCAGGACACTGCGTATGGCATAAGGACCTAGCAGTTAGTAAGCTGATGCTCTGGGAACCGGAGCATGGACAGGCCTCGAGAGGGGGCGTCACTTGACATACGTCGACCAGCTGAGGCGGAACACAGAAATCAGGTCGTGTATGGAGGATTGTGGAGTCTGACACACCATCATCATTGTCCGAGGAGGCTCGACATGATTGATTGATCGACATATACTTAGGCTGGCTGGCATGTGTGTTTGTAGGTGCGTATGTTTGTTCGTTTGACTTGTATGCATTCTGAAACCGCTGGACGGAATGAGTTCAGATTTGTTGGTTGTACTTGGGGTGTGCCCGTGAAGGTTTTAGGCATTACCAATTGTCGGTATGGGGGTTTGGAAGAGGAGGATAACACAAATTCTCCATGTAAGTGTGTGCCATATAGCGCCACCCGGAGGTGGTGGGTGAGTCAGCAGTGGAGATGACTTTCAATGTTGCACCGTACACGTGCAAGTGGCTTTCTGATCCCCGCCAGAGGTTGGGAGGGGGTATTACTCACCTGCAGGGAGCGGGCGTTTCTGGTGAAACAAATTTTCCTCAAACTCAGAAGGATGTGACTGCACAATTAAACCAAAAACTTGATTTCCACAGCCCACGACAGGCAATTTTGCATCAGACAAGTCAATAAACCTGTCCAAAGAACAGGTCAATTTTATCACCCGGAAGTTTAATAAACATGACATATCTTAACCTTGAATGTAGTTGTCCTTTTTCATGTAAAGCCACAGTGATTAGCAGCAACTAAGAGAATTGGTTGAGACAAAATAACTCGTACACGCTAATAAAAAAAACTTCAAATAAATATGATGGTGTTGCTCAACATGCTCGCAGTATGAATAGTTGGACAGGTGCAAGGTAAAATCTGAAAACTATCTGTCCCATAGACATGCTGGAAAAAAGTTCATGTTGAGTCCTGCATAGTCGGTAATGGTTTGTCCCAAATTCTGCAATTGCTCTACTTCCAATGTTGGTTCATCAGCCAATTACGTCATCTGTTGTATGTTCTACACCATTCATCCTGTATTATTTTAACGTAATTATTTTAATGCAATAATAATTTGACAACAATGATGATAGGGTATAATGAAAGAGAAAAGGTGGACAGCAGAGTGAAAGAAGTGGTTGACGGTGTAAGAGATGTGAATAAGGGGAAGAGAATAATTCAAAAAGTGAGGTGTGAGGAAGAGAGGGGTTGAGGTGAAGGCTAGGGGTTGGGGGAAGGAAGAAGGGGGGGTGGGGGGGGGGGTGGGGGAAGATAGCATAGAGATTAAAGTAAAGAGTTAAAGGGTTAAGGAGGAAGGATTAAATGGAATGGGTGATTGATATTGTTAAAAGTAAACAAAAATAAATACATCTGAATAAAAGTGAAGAAAGCAAGTGTGATGGAGGATTGGAAACGTTTTCACAACACGGGTGTGGGAAGAAGCAAGTACTAAGGTGAGCGGGAAATGTAATAAGGAGAGGGAATAGAATGAGAGAGAAAAAAAATAAAAAAATAACAGGGAGCAAGAAAGTCAATGGTTACCAAGGAGGGGGTTGTGAGGGGCTGGGAGGAAGTGAGATAAGGTGTGGGGTCGGTTGAAGTGAGGATAAAGAAGGAAGCCAAGGATTGAAAGGAAAATACAATTGAGCTAAGTGAGATTTGGAATAGAAATCAAGAGGGTGAAAGAAAGCCAGAATGGCTGCCTGGAAGATGGTATAAGCAGTTGCTGCGGTGAGGGGTGGAGGTGTGTGGGTATAAAGGCAACACGACAGGTGGTAGCTAGCTCTTTCAAAGAAATGGTAAGCCCCAAGCGATGGAAAGTTTATATTGACACACAAACAACAGCTGGTAAGAATATCATTGAATTTTCACAAGAGTTAGAGCTTTCGTGCCAACGTGCATCATTCCTGATAAACTGAACTGCTCCCATAAGGCGACGCAAGGTTCTGGGTTAGCTCGGCAAACAGAGCTCATGAAATAAACTAAGGTAATGGTTAGCTCACTAGGTATCTCTCTAACTGAGTAGTGAAAGCCATTGGGTTTATCGTTTCAACACACAGAAGATTTGGTTAGTTCAGCTATGAGAGCTCTGGCCTACGGCATTGTGTTAGCTCTGCAAGCAAAGCTCCCTCCATAAAAGCAGCAGCACCAAGCTCCATGCTGGTTTACTTTGACCCTAACAGCAATGGGCTGCTTCATTCATTTAATTACTATTTTGTTAGTAATGTCACAATTACAACTTACAATGTTGCTACAATGTTGCTACAATTACAGCTACATCCTGTAGCTTGCAAAAATATTACAGCAATTTCATGCTCACACCCAAACGTTTGATAAAGCAGCTCGAGAATAAACATTGTAATAACAGAATAAGGCATACCCATGTAAAGGTTGTCTTCACTGGGGTCATCCATGACCTAAAATGGAAAGGAGAGGAAGAGGAAGTCGACAAACAATGTGGAGGTAAAGAACAAAGAGAGAACAAATGCATGCTATAATAAAACAAGAGTGAAGTCGATGGTGGGTCATCACAAATCCCCACACCTACCACCTAAAGCAAAGTTAAAAGATGGCAAAACATTCCACCAGGAATGACCCGATGTCAAATTTTGGGGGGGGGGGGGGAACGTTTTTTTCCCCAAAAATTCTGGGGATAGCAATCTAAGTTTGTGAGGGACTTAAGAATTAAGAAAGTATTTACACAGGAGTATCGGAGGAAATAGAAAAAGTGACCATAGCACAACTCAACGATTTCATCAAAAAAAAAATTATTAGTAGTTTGAAATATGAAATTAAAAGTAGCTGCTGCCTTCATTTATTTACTCACCTTTTTACTTTATTTCATTTCACCTGTCTTATCTCTCTCTCTCTCTCTCTCTCTCTCTCTCTCTCTCTCTCTCTCTCTCTCTCTTTTCTCCTCTCCCCCTCCTTCACTTTTCCTGTCCCTCTGCCACAGTCCATATCTTCTTCCCTTTTTCTCTCTTCTTTATGCCAGTCCTTTTCATTCCAAATGATCACAACTCTTTTTCTTTTCTTTTTTCAGGTTATTTTAACTTTATTACCCTCGCCTGAGGAGAGGGTATTGCATTTGAGTCCGTTTGTTTATCTGTCTGTTTGTTTGTCCGCACAGAATAAATATGATTTTCTCTGCAACCGTTGGTCCGATTGACAGGAAATTTTCACCATAGGTGCAACTCCACCTGTATAATTTTTCAATGATAAATTATGACGTCATAGGTCACGTGGCATGGTCGCCATCTTGGAAAAACCGAAAAACGTTGCACCTTTATATCTCCGAAAGCGCTGCATATAAAAAATTGGAACGTGGCTCAATGTAAAGAACTCTCCATGGGGAATAAAATATGTTAATGATGATGTCACAGGTCCCTCCATTATGACGTCATAATTCCACAAGTACAAAACTTCATCCGATCAAAATGAAATTTATTGAGCGTCAAGGGATAAATTTGTGGAGAAAAAAAAAATGATGACGTCATCAGTCACGTGGTTCGGTCGCCATATTTGTTTTAACACAAAAGCCTTAAAAACCACTTAAAACACGTCCTAGCGAGGGTCTGCAATCTCTGATTGCTGTTTCTAGTTATTATTATATTTATGTGTACCACTTCTTCCAGTCACTTTCTTTAATAAGTCTAAAGTCCTTCTGCCACTTGTTATTTTCAAAATTATTTTCACTCTTCTACCAGTACACCAGTCCCCTTGAACTTTAACAATTCAACCCTAAACCTTCCAGCCAAGATCAGTCACTCCCATCTCATAGTTCTCCTTGACCCCTAACCACGATCCCACTCTGACACACCCACCTCTGATTCACTTCCAACCTATATAAACCTTCGCTAAATCCCGTTTTCCTCTTTTGCTCAGAGGAAGGGTTAGCGCCCGAAACATCAGCTTCTCCTTTCTTATAACGGTGGTTGGCATACCTCAATCAACGTCCTCTTAATTTCACCGATTGTCATAAGTATGAACTGAATAAAAATAACTTATTTGGCCTCAAATTCATGTTAAATTGTTGTGATTTGTGCTCCAGCCAGAAACAATTTAGTCTCAAGCGCTCACACCAAAGTTGGCATCCTAAAGGCAGTTTTCTCATTTACTGTATACTATCAACAATTTCTATGCTTCCATAAACAACTTACTGTAGCACCTAACCAATCATTCCATTCAATACTATAATTGATTTGCAGAGACTCCAGTGGGAAAGGAAGGTTTCCTTTATTAGTCCCCTACCGGTGTACACCGGAGGGGACTGTAGGTTTGCACTCCGTCCCTCCGTCTGTCCGTCCGTCACACAAAGAACAGTTTTCAGGACTTTTTTTCTAAACTCTTAACGCTAATGATTTCAAACTTGGTACATGGTTTCCTCATGATAAGTTACAAAGTTCGAACTTCACGACGTTTCGATCATTTTTGACAAAGTTATGGCACTTTGAACTTTGATAATTTCCCCAACAGTTTTCCGGACGACAGACTGCCGGTAGAGGACATGTATTGCAGCGCAATACTCAGAATGCTTGTTTTTTTTGTATTTACTACAGTCTTCCCAGACTCCTGGTTGGAGCCAAACTTCATATCTTATTGGATTAAACTTTTTGCAATTCAGTCTGTACACATGGAATATTGCAAAAGGTTCATACCCCCATAAGAGAGAGAGGGCATTTCTCTACCTGTGGCTTGGGAACATGAAATTAGATTGGGATCCTTTCCCTGGCACCAGCTTCTTCAAAGGACCTGTGCCTGAATTACCAATGAGTCTAACCCCAACACACGTGCAACTATATTTGCAGGCTCGCAAATTTCCTCCACCGTATGTGCTACAATGTTGATGTCTTTTCCACATTTTTTTCACTCATTTATCGTCTTTTTCCATTTTCCTCCTGCTCATATATAGATTATATATTTGCTTGTTCTTTGCTTAGTTTTATACAGAACTTTTTGCAGAAGCCTCATGTCCCATACAGAAATCTCCCATGAAATTCCCCTGAGAATTGCCCATGAGAGTTTAGTTGGGTTTTGGCCCAAAGGAAAACTCTCCCCATGGGGCATTGCAGTGAAACAATAAAATTGTAGATGGGGAAGCACAACACCACATATTTTCCTCATGGGAGAAAATCTGTCCCATTTTTTGTTGGACATTTGTATTAGTTGTGAAATGGTTTTAACCATTTTCTCTTAATCTGTGATTCTTCCCATCTACCTTTACTCTATAATTATTATGTTTTTCCCATTACTAGTGTTACGTGTTCCTCCCCGACCTCCTGGTCTCGGTATACCTCCGAACCCCGAGAGGAGCCACGGCAGAAAAATATGTTATTCCGTGTCAAAATCAATATTGAAACCACACCAATGGTTATCCACAAACAAAGAATATATTAAAGCACACAGGAATAACAATACAACAATGATAGCAATCAACCATACAATCAATATATCTCAAGATGATACCCTCTTCTCAAGTAACATAACTCACGGCGCTCCCAGTGAATGGAACATAACCTTCCTCAATGTCTCTATAACTCAGAGGGGATCCCGGCGAAGAGGCGATGAGGCGAAGAGGCGATGAGGCGAGTAAGGAGGTGTAGGCAAGGCATGGACCATCACGTGGTCCAAACCAACAGCAAACTGGCGGTGGAAAGGGAAATCCCAAAGACGCGATCCAGACGTGCACATTCACCGTTCAATCAGCGAACCACAGTGTAATCTTCAGACGCCGCTTTAGTGCACACCCATCCCCGGCAGACCACCGGAGGGTGAGACAAGCTGACGCGGCAAAAACCTTTTTCAGTGAACGACGCGCGAGGTTCAAAATGGCGGACGGCTCTTACTCGAGCCGAAGCCTCTAGGCGAGGATTGTCCGGAACCTCAACGCCTATACCTGACTACGCAGGTTCTTCAATACTCCAGTGATAACACCAATCGCACGAGATTCCTGTCAAGGAGACTCAAAGTTCACTCGCGACATTCGCTCGACCACGCTCGCTACAGAGCTTCAAGACACGCGTCTTTCCACTTTTTCCTCGCGCCTTCTTCTTCCTCTCTATCGTCGTCTTCCGGTGCTCGATCCTGTTTCCTGTCTCGTTTTTTCCAGGAGCGCTTTTAACCTTTTAACCACAATAACCATTTCCCTTGAACAACAATAACCATAATCACCATTTCCTTCAAACCCCAATAATAATAAGAATACATAACCAGAAATGTTTCAAGTGGATGAAAACCACAACCACGGAAGGGCCGAATCCGTAACACTAGACATCTACAACAGCTGGCTATCTGCTACACCTGTGAGCCTGAAAATGGCTCACAACAAAACAAAGAAAAGATGGAGGTAAACATGTGATTAGAGACTGAGATGATGATTAAATTATTCCTCAAAAAATTCTTAAAAGTCGTCACCTCAACAAGGTGAACCACATTAGGGTGGTCCAACTTGCGTAGGATTGCAATCTCTTGATGGACTCGGTCTAATGGGGTCTGCACCTCATGTCCTGAAGGGGTCGGCTTGGCACCGCGAGGTGGAGGACGCCCTGTAAGATGTGAACAATGAGCAGATAGACCGTTTGTTAACTTCAATTTTACCACAATAGTCATTATCATTTCTGTGTTCAAGATTTTTATTATACCATATCTCTCTCCCTTCCTATTCTACTCATGCCATTTGGCGCATAGGGCTGCTGAGTTCGTTTTATTGGCTAGGGGTTGCAATCCAATCTAAGAAGCATCACTACTTCATCACAGGGTACCGAGAGTGCAGGAATTTGGAATTTGTCCTAGGTGCTGAACATAGTTTGCATACTCGTTGTAAAGGACACCACAGGATATTTAATGTCCACCAACTAATGCGAGCAGACCAAAAGTCCAGTTTAACGTCTATCTGAGGATAGATAGCACACGCATTGATGCATATCCCTGCATGCAAAACACCAAGATGACAGTTTATAGCTGGGTCGAGATTCAAACTTGATACCATGCAAAATAGATATGATGTGTCTTTTTCCGATTTATAAAGTCAGTAATTTTATGATTAAAAGTCGAAATCTTCTTCACGATTCGCTGTGAGGTCGCACCAGGAAGGCGACCGCCAATTCCATATTGTTTAGGGTTACACCGTGGTCCGATTTAACTCCAACGGCGAATAACTTTCGAATTTCTACAAATATGCCGGGTCAATGCATCCTTGGTAGTTGTAGTAATACAAACCGAGATGGCTTCATGCCACACCAACGACTGAAAGAACCCTAAGTTTGCCAGAAATTGGACGAGGTTTGGCAATAATACCCGAGTGTGGATTGGGCCTACAAGATGTTCGGTTTTGTATTCAGGACATTTTACAGAGCACTGTTATGAAACAACAGTGGCTTGATCTTGCAATTTTCCTCCATGATTGAGAGAGGACTCCATCCCCACGATTAAGTGGCAAAACAACCGTCGCTCAAAACTGTAACACCATCTCTACCGAGCTACCAGCACACGTACACATGCGATTTGAGTGGTGATCAAACACCTGTGCTGGTCTGCCGTCGACGGATCTCAACTCGTCACCACCTCTCTTTCCCCTCTCCACTGGGACAAGACATCAACATGGTACAGACATTAAACAACCATCGCACGAATCTGTAACACCATCACTGCTGAGCTACCAGCATATGGACAAGGGCGATTTGAGTGGTGAATCGAACACTTGTGTTGGTCTGCCAGTGATCAATCTCACCTTGCTAGATGTGTTGGCTAACATTGCCATCACCTTGCCCTACGCATCTGAATAGCTCAAAAACCTTAGCTAACAGTACCCACGACCATCCCCACCCCCATCTCCTTCCACGATCCAACCACAATACCCCATAAACGGTCACCCTTGCTAACAATACCCACGACAACCCCACCTCCCTCCAACCCTCCACCATCCATCTACCATCCCTGTCAACCACCACGCTAGCTAACAATACCCATGGCTATCCCACACGAACATCCGGACAAACTTGATTTTTTAACTGATTTGCTCTGGAGTTAAATAGAACTGATTTATCAATTAATACAAAATCCTTGATAAACTGTCAATTTGAATGGTAAGACAAAACTTACCAATCTGTCATGAACATGGACCAGCGTTTTTATCTGCACTACGAACATAACACTGCAATCACCCTCTTCACTAACACCACATTCATCTGTTTCACTCGTACAAGGTTTGAAACGATTCAGACCTACAATTCATCGTAAAGAGTTTCTATCCCGAATTTTGTCTCTAATAGCTCCTTCACAATCCCTGATCGGTTTCAAAATGCTGAGGATCTTCAGAGTTGCTAATGACGATGGAATCAGTATCGGAATCTGAGCTCGACACGTTTCGACACTTTCTCTATGTAAGTCGCCGTTAGGATCAAGGCGATTTCATAATGTGACGCCACTGATGAAATCGAGAATCGATACTCAATGCCTTTTTCTGACACTTTGTGAATGGCAAAAAAAAATTCATATTTTTTCTCCCCTTCAAATTAGACCGTGATTAATAATTTTCAATGGTTTTCAGGAAAACCATTTTTGCGTTTGGGTTCCCCTTTAAGGATATTAAGACTCAATCACCTGTCAAATAGTGTCACCTGGAGACCAGACCAGGCAGGATCGGCACATTACCCCATCCCTAAATGTCACTGAAAACTCCAATTAGCAAAAACGGATGCAAATTTTATAGAGCTGCAAAGATAAACCCTGTACAATTTTTTTAAATTAATGGTGCATATAAAGCTTCGGCAAACAGGACCTCGATACAGTCTTAATAACAGCCCTTGGTAGAGCACATCCCTCCGCCAGGCCAAACAGTTTGTTTTGTATCCCAATGATAGGCTGGATCTGGATTCGGACCTGAACCAAAATCTAATCGGCTTGTTCTTGTCACCGAGCCAACTCGTCCACCCAAGTTTAGTCATAACTCATCCATAACATTTTTAAAATATCATGTTATATATCGCTTTTTGCCCGATCTTTCAATGGTAAAGAATCAATTAAAAATTAAATAATTCTTGCATCCGAATCCATATTCAGATCTTCACCACAATCGAATTGATTCGTCCTTGTCACACACCCAACCGGTCCACCAAGTTTGTCCAAATCCGTCCATAACTTTTTGAGATATCCTGCTATGTGTCGGTTATAGCCATATCACTCATTGGTGAAGAATCACTTGAAAATTAAATAATTATTGTATCCGCATCTATATTCAGATTTTCACCAAAATTGAACCAATTCTTCCTTGTCACACACCCAACATCTCCCCAAGATTCGTCCGAATCCGTCCACAACTTTTTGAGATATCCTGCTATATGCCGTTTTTGGTCCTATCCCCCAATGGTGAAGAATCACTTAAAAATTCTACGAGCCGGATCCGAATCCGGATCTTCACCAAAATCGATTCATTTCGTCCATGTCACATGCACTACCTCTCTGCCAAATTTCGTCCGAATCCGTCCACAACTTTTTGAGATATCCTGCTATATGCCGTTTTTGGTCCTATCCCCCAATGGTGAAGAATCACTTTAAAATTCTACGAGCCGGATCCGGATCCGGATCTTCACCAAAATCTATTCATTTCGTCCATGTCACATGCACTACCTCTCTGCCAAATTTCGTCTGAATCTGTCCACAACTTTTTGAGATATCTTGTTCACAGACAGACAGACAGACAAACAAAGACAGACAGACAGGGGTGAAAACATAACCTCCATCCACGTTTGGTGGCGGAGGTAATAACCTTTGTTCCATTTCTTTTGCACTAGGAAAGAGCTGTGGCCTATTTGACACCAGCTATGTGACCAGGAAATACAGTCAAAAGTGTTTATTTCAGGCATTTTGCACTATTCAAGCACATGATGATAAAATAGGGAACTTGCTAGCATATGGCGGTCATACATAATGGGAATTTTGGTTGATCACTTGTTCAGCAGCCTGACATGGGAGCAGTCACGAAAGGGCTTGAAGAGCAAGTGGATGATGACGTTTCATTGTAAAGACATGATTCTATGACAATGACATCATAGTACATGCTACAGGAGTCTGGCTTTCAGCCTGACTGGACTTGTCAGAGTTTTGGAAGTTTGAGATTGCTTTGCACATAATTCTAGTGAGCAGAGATGCTACAAACCCAGTAAAGATGTGGCCCAGCCATGATTGTGGAGCAAGGCATTAAATGAGTGACTAAATCGATATTAAATCTCACTTGGAAAGCCAGCTTGGCGCAGCAGCCTCTTTTTGGATACGACTTTCATTGCCTGATAAAACACCAAAGGTAAAAAGGTCAGTTCATATACAACCTCATTGTGTAAAATTATGTGATCATGAAATACTGCCCTTACTTTGTGATAAAGACCAAAACACTCATACACAACATTCAATTCTATGTTAAGTTGAATGAAAACACCACTGTCAAAGATTTGGGTTAACATAAGGATCCCTGTTCAATGTTCATATTAGGTTAGTAGTTAGATGTCACGTGATTTGTGGAAATAACTTAAAAAGGCTGATCCCACGTTCTGTCAATCAATTTTATGTAATAGATCCAAAGTATTAAACAACGGGTCGAGTTTGGCAACCTCAGGTCATTAAACAGAGCACGCAACAAGTGTGTGTCAGGTCATTAGACAGAGCACGCAACAAGTGTGTGTCAGGTCATTAGACAGAGCACGCAACAAGTGTGTCAGGTCATTAGACAGAGCACGCAACAAGTGTGTGTCAGGTCATTAGAAAGAGCACGCAACAAGTGTGTGTCAGGTCATTAGACAGAGCACGCAACAAGTGTGTGTCAGGTCATTAGACAGAGCACGCAACAAGTGTGTGTCAGGTCATTAGACAGAGCACGCAACAAGTGTGTGTCAGGTCATTAGACAGAGCACGCAACAAGTGTGTGTCAGGTCATTAGACAGAGCACGCAACAAGTGTGTGTCAGGTCATTAGACAGAGCACGCAACAAGTGTGTGTCAGGTCATTAGACAGAGCATGCAACAAGTGTGCGTCAGGTCATTAGACAGAGCACGCAACAAGTGTGTGTCAGGTCATTAGAAAGAGCACGCAACAAGTGTGTGTCAGGTCATTAGAAAGAGCACGCAACAAGTGTGTGTCAGGTCATTAGACAGAGCACGCAACAAGTGTGTGTCAGGTCATTAGACAGAGCACGCAACAAGTGTGTGTCAGGTCATTAGACAGAGCACGCAACAAGTGCGTGTCAGGTCATTAGACAGAGCATGCAACAAGTGTGTGTCAGGTCATTAGACAGAGCACGCAACAAGTGTGTGTCAGGTCATTAGACAGAGCACGCAACAAGTGTGTGTCAGGTCATTAGACAGAGCACGCAACAAGTGTGTCAGGTCATTAGACAGAGCACGCAACAAGTGTGCGTCAGGTCATTAGACAGAGCACGCAACAAGTGTGTGTCAGGTCATAAGACAGAGCACGCAACAAGTGTGCGTCAGGTCATTAGAAAGAGCACACAACAAGTGTGTGTCAGGTCATTAGAAAGAGCACGCAACAAGTGTGTGTCAGGTCATTAGACAGAGCACGCAACAAGTGTGTGTCAGGTCATTAGACAGAGCACGCAACAAGTGTGTGTCAGGTCATTAGACAGAGCACGCAACAAGTGTGTGTCAGGTCATTAGACAGAGCACGCAACAAGTGTGTGTCAGGTCATTAGACAGAGCACACAACAAGTATGTGTCCACTCTCAGGAGAATCAGAAAACAGCATCTGGCCAACCTCAAAGCTGAACTTTCAAATTTGTCTCCTCCCTCAAAGACCTGCAGGTGGCAACTTCTTAAGTCAGTCTCTGGAGTATACTCCTCCATCCAGTCCCCCACCCCCCTTACTTAAAATGGCACCACGGCAGACTCTGCTGGTAAGAAGGCCAACATTTGGTGTTTTCTTCCAAATATTGTGTCTCCAACTCCACGCTCTCTACCCACCCGACCCTGTTGCACCCAACTGTTCCTGGACTCTGTCTTTTTTACCTGTGAAGGTGGAGACGTTTCTGTCAACCCTCGACTCTGATTTATGCAAATGGGCCAGACAGCATCAGCTCATGTGTCCTAAAAACCTGCTCTGCTGCTTTTGCACATCCTATTTCTGCTGTTTTCATCCTATAATTTGCCCTATGCCATCTGCAATCTGCTTGGAGGGCAGCCAACATCACCACAAAACATAATCAAGGTGCAAAAACGGATCCACTTAAGTACAAACCTATCAGCTTACTTCCAATCACCAGTAACGTCATGAAATCCATAAATGCAGTTGACATCAAATCCTTCCTTTTCTCCAAAGGTCTGATCTCAAACGATCAGATTGGACTCAGACCAGGTCTCTCTGTCCTGGACATGCTGTTTTTGCTCTTGAAACAATGGATGGAGGCCCTCAATCTCCGATACAAGATCAGGGCCGTCTCTCCAAACATACTTTCTGCATTCGTTATAGTCTGGTCTTCCATGGCTTACTGCCTTCCTCCACTCTTACAGCCAACGTGTGGCTCTCAACAGAATCCATGCATCTCCTCTCACTGTTAAGGCTGAAGTACCCCCAAGGCAGTGTTCTGGGCCCAGTCCTATTCCTAATCTTCATTAACGATCTATCTGACTCACGGAAGAACCCTTTTTATCTCTTTGCTGATAAGTCTACCCTCTGCCGCATCTGTCATCCCTCACATCGGCATGCAGTGGCTTATTCCCTCTCTGAATAACCTTGATAGAATCACAATCTTGTCAAACACCAGGAATATGCAGTCTTTCAATCCTGACAAATCTCATACTCTCACTTTGTCTCTCCAGAACGACCACCTGGTGAACCCTCCCATTTACTTCCTTAACAAATGTTTTTAAGAGGTTCAGTCACTGAAATTTTTGGTCTCACCATCAGCCATGATTTTTCTTTTCCAAGTTGGCCTCCAAAGCCAGTTGCCGACCAGTCACAATCCATCGTACAAAGTCCTTTCTTGGCACATCTGAACTTTTGTCTACTTATAAGGCATTCATCCTCAGTTTGATGGAGTAATGTTCTCGTCTTTGCATTGGTGCCTCTTCCTCACACCTTGCTCAGCTCGACACCATGGAAACTACGGCCTTGAAAGTCATTGCTATCTCCCGTGATGAGTCTTTGGACCTGTTACGTTCACATCACAGATAGGTCGGTGGTCTCGCTGTCTTCTACTGCCTCCTTTCTGGTCTTGCACTGTCTGCCTTTTTCCGTGCTCTGCCATCCACCCCTCCTCCCCTTCCTGGTTTCTTCAGGGTGTACATAGTCTGCCAGGATCCACTTTTGGTGAAACTTCCCAAATACAGGCACACTGCTTACCTTCACTTATTCGTTCCACTTTTCTCTCACCTATGCAACTTGTTCAGTCTGTTCAATCTCATTCTTCTCTCCAGTGCTTCAAGACTGCTGTTCACCACCATTTCAGTTCATCCCCCACACGTACCCATGATATTTCCTACCTATATTCACACCCTCCCCCAAGCTCACCTCTTTCCATGTTTCCAGGTTATCAGGTTTCCCCGTGCTCCCTCACTCTCCTTTTCGGTTTTTCTTTTGTTCCATTTCTACTTCTTTCCCAGTTTTCCCTTCCACTTCTCTGATTCAGAGTTTACACCTGCACACAGCTTTGTCACCACCTGTGTCCTCATCCCCCTCCCTTTGTTCTCATTCCCCCTGTCCTTTCTTCCCCCAGATTTTCTATTTGTCCTTCTACCCTGCTGTTGGTGTGTACACGGCCCCCTACCCCACCCTCCTATTTTCATTGTTATTTTTGTTTTATGTCCTGGTCATCCATGAGCCAAGACTCGGATTGCAAAAAACACATTTCAAATGGCACACCCCCTTAATGAAAACCAACAGATGAAAGCAATCCTCTTTCAACTCACAAAGTAAGTGTTTTCTTCTTCATTGTATGCAAGGTGCACAACACCATAAGAACCCTGCATATCACAAGCACCATAACTTAGAATGATGTTGGCAATTTATAAAGAAAATCAAAAAGTCACAACAATAAAATTACGAGGAACCACTTTTTTTTGCAAAATTCACACATATACGGTATAGTACACAACAACTGTACACAATTTGATAAGGAGGATAAGACAAAGTGAGAACAATGGAATAAGAGACAAAGGAAAGACTTAAATAGAGAAGGGAATATGGATGCAGGGTAATAAATAAGTAATACCTATGAAGTTTACAAACCTTCCCAATCTCTCTCAGCACCTTGTACTGATTTAAGCGTACACAATCCTGGGGTGGTGTTGGGAAGGGGTCGGGGGAACAATGATAAGAAAGTAACAATAATAAACTTCACCGTCGTGTTCTATGCTTGTGATACATCCATCCACGAATCTCAACGTCATACATCCAGTCAATGCATCTCTACACAAGTCAATGCATTCCGATCTGAACGGATCGCTCATCATGATCAGAACCCGGGTTCAGAACCCCACGTATTTGTCCATTGTGTGATTATGTCCTGGTAAACTACGGTAAAGCACACTGATGTCTGCTCGTGCCTTTGTCATGCATGTGATATATGCGCAGGCTCTAACATGGGCCTTATATTGAGATGAGTATAAACTTTCAGAGTGGGCAGCACAGACACTTTTAATGGCAGGCTTTCGAGTTTGGCACAATTTTCATGAAATTAAAAGTTCTAATATGAAGGTATTGCCCTGCAATTAAAAAACCCCCAATGAGCTTTAAAATGTGACACCATGTCTTTATTTATCTCTGAGTGTAAGGAGAAGGTAGGATGGGCAGAAGAAAAAGAAGGGTAGAGGGGAAGTGTGGAAGGGGTGGGGTGGGGGGGGGGGGGGACTTGCACAAGTTATGAGATTGCACAATTATCCCACGTGGACTTGCACAAGTTATGAGATTAATAATTGTAATCTCCTACATGGACTTGTGAATAATAATCTCTTACGTTGACAGGGGGGCATTTAAAAGGGTTACAGCAGTAGCACAAAGGATCACTTAGCAGGACAGGCCACCAGTCTCTGGATATATTATGAACAGGTTTCAACTTCATTCAGAAGAAACGATGTAATTGGGGTAATACAAGAGATAAACTAGAACGGCACTCGGTCAGAGCAAACCTCCGCCAGACTGAACAATTTATGTTTTGTATCCCACTGATAGGTCGGATCTGCATTTGGAACTGAACATAAATCGAATCAGCTTGTTATTGTCACCTAACCAACTCATCCACCAAGTTTTGCCATAATCAATTCACAACTTTTTGAAATATATCATTTTTGGCCCTAATGTCTCAATGGTGAAGATTCACTTTAAAAAAAAATTTTTTTTTCTCGTATCCGGATCTTCACCAAAATCGAATCCGTTTGTTCAAGTCACATAACCAACCTATCCACCAAGTTTCGTCTGAATGCGTCGACCACATTTTGAGATACCCTGCTCACAGACAGGCAAACAAACAGACGGGGCGGGGTGAAAACATAACCTCCATCCACCTTCGGTGGCGCAAGTCAACAAACGACGGGAGTCAGAGAGCAAATCAATTAATTTAGTTAGGCATTAAATCCCATGCAGCAGAGACAGCATCTTTATCCTACTAATTGGAACATTAGTGAGGGGTCGTTACACCAATTAGTCACGCTCGTTAAGTGGGCAGCTCCAAGAAAGCACCCAAGCAATTGGAACACTTGACTGTGTAATTAGTTTTCACCAACCATTCGTTTTTCACTTTGCTTGTTTTATGCTCTACTGTTTACGGCTTCTCGGTGTACACATCGAAAGGTTAAACATGAATTCCCGGTGTGAAGAATGCCCCGACGTCGATATGGGTTTCATGTCGTCAAATGTTGACAATTAAAGTAGACAGATTTATAAATGTACTAACCTTTAAAATCTGACTCCATGTTCTATATTTATCTCTGAGTGCAAGGAGAAGGTAGGATGGGAAGATTTAATTTATGTCTGTTCAATTTATTTTGGAGATTTGAAAACATGTAAATCTTTCAAATCTTCACTATACTGGATCACAAAACCAATGTTTCCATCCACCCACTGCCTCTCCTCCACCCATGCATATGCTGCAACCCTCATTTGTTTGCAAGTGAGAGCCCGTTTAGTAGCTGTGCTCAGAAACATTCAGAACCAATGTCTCTGCTTGTAAGCCACCTATAGGAGCTTCTGTTTTTCATGTTTACACCGACATTTTGACCATTGTGTGATTGATGAATCGATATGCCATTGAAGATCGATGACATACCCTGCAACCTGATAAGCCCTGCCATGTTCCAGGATAGTATGCAGTGCAGATCTTGAACGATCATGACAATGATCGTTCAAGAAGCTGTACAAAAAGTATGCATCAGAGCAGGTCAATGAGGATGTTCGTCTATGGTCTCCAGTGAAGGAAGCAAATAATAAGATGTACAAGTCCAGTAAAACAAGCGTTACGCCTAGGTCCCCCGTCGGTGAAGTGATGCGAGTTGACAAAGTGGAAGACGCAAGGCGGCCATCTTGGATTTTGACGTGGCGACCCAATTTTCAATGGCGTTCTTCCTTATGCCTAGATACACCCACACACCACATTAGAAGTTGGTACTTCGCTTATTTTTCAAGATATTCCGCTCACAAGGTTCAGACATACATGGCGACGGCCATCTTGGATTTTCACGTGGCGACCCAATTTTCAATGGCCTTCTTCCTTGTGCCTAGATACACCCAAACATCAGATTAGAAGTTGGTACTTTGCTTATTTTTCAAGATATTTCACTCACAAAGTTCAGACATATTTATGGTGGCGGCCATCTTGGATTTTGACGTGGCGACCCAATTTACAATAGCGTTCTTCCATATGCCGAGATACACCTACACACCAAATTAGAAGTTGGTACTTCACTTATTTTTCAAGATATTCCGCTCACAAGGTTCAGACATACATGGCGGCGGTCATCTTGGATTTTGACGTGGCGACCCAATTTTCAATAGCGTTCTTCCTGATGCCGAGATACACCCACACACCAAATTAGAAGTTGGTATTCCGCTTATTTTTCAAGATATTCATCTCACAAGGTTCAGACATACATGGCGGCGGCCATCTTGGATTTTGACGTGGCGACCCAATTTTAAACAGCCTTCTTGTTTGTGCCTAGATACACCAACACTCCAGACTAGAAGTTGGTACTTCACTTATTTTTCAAGATATTCCGCTCACAAGGTTCAGACATACATGGCGGCGGCCATCTTGGATTTTCACGTGGCGACCCAATTTTCAATCGCCTTCTTCCTTGTGCCTAGATACACCCAAACATCAGATTAGAAGTTGGTACTTTGCTTATTTTTCAAGATATTTCACTCACAAAGTTCAGACATATTTATGGTGGCGGCCATCTTGGATTTTGACGTGGCGACCCAATTTACAATAGCGTTCTTCCTTATGCCGAGATACACCCACACACCAAATTAGAAGTTGGTACTTCGCTTATGTTTCAAGATATTCATCTCACAAGGTTCAGACATACATGGCGGCGGCCCTCTTGGATTTTGACGTGGCGACCCAATTTTAAACAGCCTTCTAGCTTGTGCCGAGATACACCTACACACCAAATTAGAAGTTGGTACTTCGCTTATTTTTCAAGATATTTCGCTCACAAGGTTCAGACATATATATGGTGGCGGCCATCTTGGATTTTGACGTGGCGACCCAATTTTCAAAAGCGTTCTTCCTTATGCCGAGATACACCCACACACCAAATTAGAAGTTGGTACTTCGCTTATTTTTCAAGATATTCATCTCACAAGGTTCAGACATACATGGTGGCGGCCCTCTTGGATTTTGACGTGGCGACCCAATTTTAAACAGCCTTCTAGCTTGTGCCGAGATACACCTACACACCAAATTAGAAGTTGGTACTCCGCTTATTTTTCAAGATATTTCGCTCACAAGGTTCAGACATATATATGGTGGTGGCCATCTTGGATTTTGACGTGGCGACCCAATTTTCAAAAGCTTTCTTCCTTATGCCGAGATACACCCACACACCAAATTAGAAGTTGGTACTTCGCTTATTTTTCAAGATATTCATCTCAAGTTTCAGACATACATGGCGGCGGCCATCTTGGATTTTGACGTGGCGACCCAATTTTCAATAGCGTTCTTCCTGATGCCGAGATACACCCACACACCAAATTAGAAGTTGGTATTCCGCTTATTTTTCAAGATATTCATCTCACAAGGTTCAGACATACATGGCGGCGGCCATCTTGGATTTTGACGTGGCGACCCAATTTTAAACAGCCTTCTTGCTTGTGCCTAGATACACCCACACACCAGACTAGAAGTTGGTACTTTGCTTATTTTTCAAGATATTTCGCTCACAAGGTTCAGACATATATATGGTGGCGGCCATCTTGGATTTTGACGTGGCGACCCAATTTTCAATAGCGTTCTTCCTTATGCCGAGGTACACCCGCACACCAAATTAGAAGTTGGTACTTCGCTTATTTTTCAAGATATTCATCTCACAAGGTTCAGACATACATGGCGGCGGCCATCTTGGATTTTGACGTGGCGACCCAATTATAAACAGCGTCCTTCCTTGTGCCTAGATACACCCACACGCCAGATTAGAAGTTGGTACTTCGCTTATTTTTCGCGATATTTCGCTCACAAGGTTCAGACATATATATGGTGGCGGCCATCTTGTATTTTGACGTGGCGACCCAATTTTCAATAGCGTTCTTCCTTATGCCGAGATACACCCACACACCAAATTAGACGTTGGTACTTCACTTATTTTTCAAGATATTCATCTCACAATGTTCAGACATACATGGCGGCGGCCATCTTAGATTTTGACGTGGCGACCCAATTTTCAATAGCGTTCTTCCTTTTGCCTAGATACACCCACACACCAGATTAGAAGTTGGTACTTTGCTTATTTTTCAAGATATTCATCTCACAAGGTTCAGACATACATGGCATCAGACATACATGGCGGCGGCCATCTTGGATTTTGACGTGGGTTGCACACACACACCAAATTTGAATGCGGTCCTTCGCTTACGCACGCACGCACGCAAACACGCACGCACGCACGGACGGACGGACACACGGACGGAGGCGAAAGCCATAGTCCCCCTTTCGCTACGCTGTGCGACGGGGGACAAAAAACGTCATGTAGGAAATGTACTGTGATATTGCTCTAAAATATACATGTTCTTTTCGTCATATATTTGTCTTATTCTTATTCAACCCGGGCGAAGCCGGGTACCTCAGCTAGTATGTAAATAAGGGAGGAGTGTGTGTGTGTCTGTCTGGATGTCCGCTTATAACCCAAGAACTACACATCGGAGAAAAGCTTTAGACACAGATTCGGAATCAGCATAAAATCCCGGTGGTTATAGGCTACTTTTTATTTTAATATCAATGGTTTAAAAAACCGGGCCAGCTGCACTTCCACTTGAGGCCACAGCCAGAGCAATTTCCGACTTTTGACGAACCTTGGCCAGGATGATATTAATGAGGAATGTTTTTCCTGTCCTGCCAGGAGCATCGAGGAAGAATATCTTGCCAGCATCATCACCAACACTCTTCAGGATTGAATTAAAGGCTTGCTGTTGGTCCTCAACCATTCTTGGGACATTCTGCTCTACAAATGTGGTCAGCTCTTCCATGTTGTAGTTTGTGGCGGCGCTATTGCCCCTTTCCGATCCCATGACGCATTGCGGTTCTGATTCGCGATAAGGTCTATGCGCTATCACCGACACTTTTTCACCGTTTTCATACCTTTTAATCAGATTTAACTTATCTTCCATCGTAACCACATTACGCTTGGAAACACTAGCATTATCCTTCTTCGGACCCATGGCTAACACAGACACAGTAAAGGAATACTGTACGTCGCCTCTGTTTTGAATGAGAACCAGCAGTTGCGTGTACGTACACTTTTAAATTGTTTTTTAGCTTCTTTTATTGTTAATTTATGTACTATTTTATTTATTTTAAATATATTTTTAAGGAAAAAATTTTTTTTCACGTCCGTAGGAGTGACGTAAATTCGCACATAATGACGTTCACTGCCCTGTCATGAAAGAAATTATGATTCTCTTGAAAAAGTGACAGATGAAGATCAGGCAGTAAACTTCCCAACTGAGTTTCTCAACAGTCGTCAGCCTCAAGGACTCCCAACACACAGGTTGATTCTCAAGGTGGGAGCACCAATCATGCTTCTAAGGAATCTTGATCCACCAAAGCTGTGTAATGGAACACGATTGACAATCCAGCAAATGATGCCGCATGTCCTAGAGGCAACCATCCTCTCAGGACAATACAGAGGACAGAAAGTATTCATTCCAAGGATACAACTTATTCCACCTGACCTTCCATTCTCCTTCAAGAGGATTCGGTTCCCCATCAGGCTATGTTTTGCTATGTCCATCAACAAGGCGCAGGGGCAATCAATGAAGGTTGTAGGCCTGAACTTCACAGAACAAGTGTTTGCCCATGGCCAGCTGTACGTGGGCTGCTCGAGGGTTGGAAAACCAAGCAATCTTTATGTCTTGGCACCAAGTAAGAAAACCAGAAATGTTGTATACCCAGAGGTTTTGAGAAATTGAAAATTGAAAAAACGTCATGTAGGAAATGTACTGTGATATTGCTCTAAAATATACATGTTATTTTCATCATATATTTGTCTTATTTTTATTCAACCCGGGCGAAGCCGGGTACCTCAGCTAGTGTATGTGTATGTACTAGGGCATGCCCGTACTATATATATATCTAAAAGTATATCCCCCCCCCCCCTCTATTTACATGCAATGGTTTGGTCCAAAGCTAACGGCTTGCGAGTACGGTGACAATCCCCCCCCTCTATTTACATGAAATGGTTTGGTCCAAAGCTAACGGCTAGCGGAGTTTGGTAAAGAAAAGAAATCGCCATAGCGTGCACAAATGCGCAGGAAAGCGAAAGAATCGCAAATTAGTTTTAATTAGTTTTAAAACATAGTTTAACGCCAACATAGCGGCAACATAGTTTGCCAACGTGAAATAAATGAATACGCTCTCAAATGTGCCAAAAAAAAAAAAAAAACGCTACCCGTACGCTCTACCCCGCACGTACGCCCGTAAACAAAAAAAACAACGCTCTTCGCTTCTGCCCTTCGCTCTGACTGAATTGGGAGAAATAATGCGCATAAGAAATCGAGAAATTATTATTTTCTCCGGAAGAAATCGAATTACGTACCGTAATGGCGCACGCGCTGGGCTCAGCATCAGCTCGCTCTCACATCGGCCACGCCTACGCAATAACGCGTTCTGTGATTGGATGCCGGAAGTGCAGTCCTCACTGTCCGGAAGGTCGCAAATCGCAGTTACGATGAATCGCAAATTAGTTTTAATTAGTTTTAAAACATAGTTTAACGGCAACATAGTTTGCCGACGGGAAATAAATGAATACGCTCTCAAATGTGCCATCCGAGGCAGAGTCTGTTCGCCACGTTCGGCACACGTGATAGCTCGCTGCTCTCTGATTGGTTGAATCGTTTTTTGGACATAGCTCGGTAACTACTTCTGCGATTAATTTAAAACCTTGAAAAGGCACATCCTCGGGTCCCCAGCAATATACCTGGCAAGTTTCAAGTATATCGGACCGGTAGTTGTCGAGAAACAGCGGTCACAGACATACAAACATACAAACATACAAACGTACAAACAAACATACACACAGAGATTACTGGAATTATAGATAGATATATATATATATATATATATATATATATATATATATATCTCTATATATAAAGGAGGAGTGTCTGTGTGTGTGTGTGTGTGTGTGTGTGTGTGTGTGTCTGTCTGGATGTCCGCTTATAACTCAAGAACTACACATCGGAGAAAAGTTTTAGACACAGATTCGGAATCAGCATAAAATCCTGGTGGTTATAGGCTACGTTTTATTTTAATATTGTTGTGAATATGAGAATGTTTTTTATTTTGTTGTGGTGGTAAAATGTTGTTGTAAAATATCACCCCTCCTCCCTCCGTTGTGGTTGTATAAAGGTCAAAGGGCGTTCCCGTAGTTAGTCCATAAAAGTTAGTCCATAAAAACATACATGCAGGACACGATATATCTTTTCTTTTGACAGTTATATCTTATTCTGTGTTTTAGGATAAGGCTGTGTCTCCCATTAATTGAAATACTCCATTGCACCAGTGAAAGAGAATAGATCCCCCTTTCATTCCCATCCCCAAAAATCCCCATTTCCTTCACATCCCCCTTTCGTGATTGCCGACCCTCGATTGCCATATTACATCCCCTCTCGTCATTGCTGAGCCCTCGATTCCCAATCACCTCCCCTCCAATAACCGCCATTGACCACGAGGCTCGAGTCAGGGAAGAAAGGCGTGTCTCCACCTCGTCAGAGGAGGGGAGGGGCGCGCCCGCCCGTCGTCGTCCGGGGCGGAGCCCGAGGGTCGTGCGACCAGCCAGGGCCGAGGTGAGCGCCCCGATGGGCGTGTCCAAAGCGCCGGGGGCGTGATCGCTGGGGGCGCTATAAAAGGGCGCAACCGGAAGTGGAGCGGGAGAAGAAGCAAGAGAGATGCACTCTGGGTTGGAAAAAGAAGGGTTGTGAAGAGAGGAGGAGTTGGTTGCAAGGAGTTGGTCACAGTCGGTTGCCAGAGAGGGGAGTCGGTGGTGAGAAGTGAGAGAAGCAAGAAAGAGTTGAGGGTTGAGGGTTGAGGGACCAGACCAGTGAGACAAGTCCTGGGAACGCAGCGGGCGGAGGCCGCCGCAGCAGCGACACCCGGCAACCGCCAAAGGGGGCCTGAACGGCGGTTTGGAGCAGGGCCAACAAAAAGGAACGGCGGCTGCCAAACGCACGATTGAGCTGCAAGACCCCCCCTTGGACCTTTCCTCTCCCGCCAGCCATCCACCTTCTGCCATCCCTGGCATTCCCCGCGTGAGTCAGCGTTCTGTTTGTTCTGTCCTGGGATATAAGTTAAGTCTGTAGGTAAGCTAAATTTGCACTGTGTCACCTGCGTCTTGTGCTTGTAAATAAACGTGACCTCTGTCTTTTTGCTTGTGTGTAAATAGTAGGAATAAATGTAGTAGTATTTCAAACCTTTTTTTTGTCTCCGTTTTCCTCTTGCATTGCGTCGCTTTTGTCTTTTCCCTCATTGAGCAGCTAGGGTGCGATACAACCAACGTTCGGGTGGAATCGGGTGAGTTTTGTTAGGTCGCGGTTCTAAACCACCGCTCGGTCTATAACATCCTAACCGCGATCAGTAACAATATCAATGGTTTAAAAAACCGCGCCAGCTGCAATTCCATGGTGTAGTTTGTGGCGGTGCTATTGCCCCTTTCCGATCCCGCGGTTGCGCGTACGTACAGTATACTGTACGTACATATTTATATATTTTCAATGTGCTTTTTATTGTATTTTAAATTGTTTTTTAGCTTCTTTTATTGTTAATTTATGTACTATTGTATTTATTTTAAATATATTTTTAAGGAAAACAAATGTTTTCACGTCCGTAGGAGTGACGTAAAGTCGCACATAATGACAAAATGCGCGCCATTTTTTCGCGCCAAGAACGAATAAACGGTAGTTGAGATTTTATTCGAATTCGAATTCCATTAAATTTCAACTGTTGGAAACAATAATTATTTCAACTGTTGGAAATTGAAATAATTATTGTTTCCAACAGTTGAAATTTAATGGAATTCGAATTCGAATAACATCTCAACTAAAAAAAAAAAACGTCGCATTTTAAAATTATGACGTCATCAGCGTATTTCGGAACGTTAATTTTTCAACTTCATATTCGGAATCAGTACGTCCCAGAGCAACTACAGCACACCTTAAATGTTTAAAAAACCTTCGGGTTTTAAAATTATGACGTCATCAGCGTATTTCGTAAGGTTAATTTTTCAACTTTGCCGACAATGACTTCCGACTTCCGGGTTCGGAATGCGGGACCAATCCAATTTGACAGGGAATAAAAAATAAATGCGACATTCAATTGACTGACAATGACTTCCGACTTGACTCCCCCTCCCCCTTCCCTCCCCCTCCACCCTAACCCCTCCCCTTCTCCCCTCCCCCCTTTCTCCCTCCCCCTCCCCCCTTTCTCCCTCCCCCTCCCCTCCCCCTCCCTTCCCCCACCCCCATCCCCTCCCCCTCCCACTCACCCTCCCCCCTTTCTCCATCCCCCCTCCCCCCTCCACTCCCCCCTCCCCTCCCCCTCCCTTCCCTCCATGGCCCTCCCTTTCCCCCATGCCCCATCCCCTCCTCCCCACCCCCTCCCCTTCTCCCCTCCCCCTTACCCCTCCCCTCCCCTCCCCTCTCCCCCCTCCCCTCCCCCCTCCCCTTCCCCCCTCCCCTCCCCCCTCCCCTTCCCCCCTCCCCTCCCCTCCCTCCACTCCCTTTCCCCCCTGCCCCGTCCCCTCCCTCCTCCCCCTCCCCCCTCCCCTTCTCCCCTCCCCCCTTGCTCCTCCCCCTCCCCCCTCCTCCCTCCCCCTTCTCTCCTCTCCTCCTCCCCCTCCCCTCTTCTCCCCTCCCCCCTCCCCCTCCCC
The DNA here is from genome assembly GCF_964187855.1 of Myxine glutinosa. Classification (NCBI taxonomy): domain Eukaryota; kingdom Metazoa; phylum Chordata; class Myxini; order Myxiniformes; family Myxinidae; genus Myxine; species Myxine glutinosa. Next base: position 96,867,760 of record NC_136266.1, on the reverse strand, counting down.
ACTCCCCTCCGCCTCCCCTCACCCCCTTCCCCTCCCCCCTTTCTCCATCCCCCTCCCCCTCCCCGGCCCCTCCCCTCCCTTCCCCCCTCCCCCCTTTCTCCCTCCCCCCTGTCCCCTCACCCTCCCCCCTCCCCTCCTCCCATGCCCTCCCTTTCCCCCCTATCCCCTCCCCTCCCCCTCCCCATGACAGTATGGGGTCATGGCACATCAAGATTAGAGTATGGGGTCATGGCATATCCAGATTAGAGTATGGGGTCATGGCATATCCAGATTACAGTATGGGGTCATGGCATATCCAGATTAAAGTATGGGGTCATGGCATATCCAGATCACAGTATGGAGTCATGACATATCCAGATCACAGTATGGGGGCATGGCATATGCAGATCACAGTATGGGGTCATGGCATATCCAGATCACAGTATGGGGTCATGACATATCCAGTTCACAGTATGGGGTCATGGCATATCCAGATCACAGTATGGGGTCATGGCATATCCAGATTACACTATGGGGTCATGGCATATCCAGATTACACTATGGGGTCATGGCATATCCAGATCACAGTATGGGGTCATAGCATATTCAGATTACACTCTGGGGTCATGTCATATCCAGATTACACTATGGGGTCATGTCATATCCAGATCACAGAATAGGGTCATGGCATATCCAGATCACAGTATGGGGTCATGACATATCCAGATTACACTATGGGGTCATGGCGTATCCAGATTACAGTATGGGGTCATGGCATATACAGATTACAGTATGGGGTCATGGCATATCCAGATTACAGTATGGGGTCATGGCATATCCAGATTACAATATGGGGTCATGCCAGCATTATTTACAAGTTTCATCCAAATCCGTCCATAACTTTTTGAGATATCCTGCTCACAGACAAACAGGGGTGAAAACATAACCTCCGTCCACCTTCGGTGGTGGAGGTAATCATCACTTCATCAGTGGCTTCTGTACCATGTTGGCCCGTTTGGTGTTCTCTTATGAGCATTTAGCCCCTGATGCTGGAATCCCAGTTTCATATCCCATATAGTGTTTCTTTGTCCATTGTCTATCAAAAAAAGAAAAAATGCGGGAATATAAAATGAAAGGAGAAAGATTGGCAAACATGAAGGTGCTAGATGGTGAGAGAAAGGACAGGGTCATTGATGAAGAGCAAGAATTTTGGGTTGAATTATATCCAAGACGGAAAGGATGGATTGCAAAAGCTGCTCATCCCAGAGCCCATCTATATGCAACCCATTGCACGCTGCTCAGGAGTACAAGAAAAGAGTCAGTCATTTTGTTGATATCTGTATTTTTCATCACTTTTCCTCCCGGCATACAAGAGAGACATGCATTATTGTGACACATTTCCCCAGGCATTAAGGATTTTATCCCGCTCGCTGTGCACTCATTACAAGATTCTCTGTAATGGTGTCACACCCCTACCTTGCAGCAGAGACGAGGAAAGCACGACCTCTCTTTGCACGACATTACCTGAGCAATCCCCTTCTTGCGCCAGTCAGTGGCATGCCTGATAGAACCCTTCTGTGAACCCGTTAATGAGATAAATTACCACTTTTACAAAACAAACTTCAGCACCTTTGTAAAGAAGATTATTGAAAACAAATGTGGGCTGAATAAAAGGACATTTTTCATTAGCCTCACCTGTTCCCAAAGGGACGTTTGTTTGTTTGTGTGTATGTGTATATGCATATGTATGTATGTATGTGTATATGTATGCATGCATGCATGTATGTATATGTATGTGTGTATGTGTGTGTATATGTGCATATGGGAACGTGTAGCGGTTACCGGTAGCATGACACAATTACCCTGCACCGGCCGATGACGCAACCGGCGAGCGGTCACGTGTCCGGACTCGCCCGGGTGTGTTGAGACTTGCCTTTACCGGGCGAACGCTTGCCTTGCATACCACGCCCCGTTGAGAGGCGTGGCTTATCTATTTGCATACCACGCCCCGCCTGAGAGGCGTGGCTTTTGTGTGTTGAGTTTCTGATATATATTGCCGCCCGTTCGATGGGCTGATTCAGTGCTTTGGAGTTCGTTTGAGTGAGCTGGGAATAAATAGCTCAGAGAAACCTAATTCCTGGCGTCGTCCATTTTGTCCGATTTTATCGTGCAAGCACAGCTCCCACAATTGGTGACTCCTTTCTACGAACACGGCGATGGAGTCAGCTGTAGCTTTGAAGCTCCCGGGCTTTTGGGAATCTCACGCTGCCGTTTGGTTTGCTCAAGCGGCTTCACAATTCGCCCTGCAGAACATTACGGAGGACACGACGCGCTACCCCCACGTGGTCTCCGCACTCAACGCCTCCTCCGCTTCCCGGGTTCTGAGCTTCCGACAGCACCCGCCGGACGCCGCCAAATACGGCGCGCTCAAAGACCTACTCCTCGGTGCGTTTGGACTCACGGAGACCGAACGCGCACGACAACTACTCGACCTCCCGGAGCTGGGTGAGGCCCGTCCGTCCGAAAGCATGGACCACATGCTTGCTCTTCTCGGTGATCACAGCCCGGACTTCCTCTTCCGCGAGCTGTTCCTCCAGCGGGTACCCGGGCAGGTACGGTTAGCTTTGGCTAATTCACCCATCACGGACCCTCGCGCCCTGGCCAAGGAGGCAGATAAAATTTTCTCGGCCAGGCGACACGTCGGAGCGGCCACCTGGGACCCTGGGCCGACCGAGGCAACGCCCGCGCCACGACCGGCGCCTCCACCGACCGAGTCAGCGCCACTGGCGGCAGCGGCCGCCGCGACGCCCCGTCGACCGAACCCGACGCGACCGCCGGAGCCTCCACCAGAGCGGACCATGTGCTATTACCACGCCAGGTTCGGGCAGAAGGCCAGAACGTGCCGCCCACCGTGCACTTTCGGCGGGTCGGGAAACGACCAGGCCGGCGCTCGCTGCCTGCCATGAGCGTCGGCCATTCAGGCAGCCTTATGTTTATCACGGACACGGAGTCCGGGCGGCGTTTTTTGTGTGACACCGGCGCTCAGCTGAGCGTGATACCCGCCTCGGTAGAGGACAAACAGGCCGCGCCTTGCGGCCCCGCTTTGGTCGCCGCAAACGGTTCCTCCATCCGCACCTTCGGTTCGCGCAGCGTCGCATTCTGCTTCGGGGGCCAGCGCTTCAGGTGGGACTTCATCACGGCGAACGTGCCCATGGCCTTGCTGGGTGCAGATTTTCTTTGCGCGCATGGGCTTTTGGTCGACGTCAAACGACGTCGGCTCATCAACACGGAGACCTTCAGCTCGCTCGCTTGCTCATTGAGCGGCTCCGCTCCGACCAAGCTAGCCTGCGCGCTCCAGGCTGTGGACGATTTCACCCGCCTACTCGCCGAGTTTCCCACCCTCACGCAGCCGACGTTTTCGGCCGTCGCCGTCAAGCACGGCGTCGAACACCACATCCCGACCACAGGTCCACCGGTCTACGCCAGGGCTCGCCGCCTCGACCCGGCCAAACTCGCCGTAGCGAAGGCGGAATTCGACGCGCTGGAGCGATTGGGAATTGTGCGGCGCTCGAATAGCGCGTGGGCCTCGCCCCTGCACATCGTGCCAAAACCGGGTCGCGTATGGCGAGCATGCGGAGATTACCGCCGCCTCAACGACGCCACGACCCCCGACCGGTACCCGATACCACACATACAGGACTTTTCCGCCCGTTTGGCGGGGCGGGTGATCTTCTCCAAGGTCGACCTCATTCGGGGCTACCACCAGGTACCTGTCCGGCCGGCCGACGTTCCGAAGACGGCTGTAATTACACCTTTTGGCCTCTTCGAGTTCCTCCGAATGCCGTTCGGCCTTAAGAACGCGGCCCAGGCCTTCCAGCGGCTGATGGACAGTGTGCTGCGCGATCTCACCTTTCTGTTCGTCTACCTGGATGACATTCTCATCGCCAGCACTTCCCGGGCAGAGCACCTCGTCCACCTGCGTACGCTTTTTGAGCGCCTCGCCCAGCACGGCCTCATCATCAACCTGGCGAAATGCCAGTTTGGCGTAACGGCCGTCGACTTCCTGGGGCACCGCATCACGAAGCACGGGGCCGTCCCGCTGCCTACCAAGGTGGAGGCAGTCACAAGTTTCGTGCGCCCTCGCTCCATCAAGGCCCTACAGGAATTTTGGGGGATGGTAAATTTCTACCACCGGTTCGTGCCTCGCGCCGCCCAACTCATGCGCCCCCTGTACGAAGCCCTCCAGGGCAAGCCGGCCAAGCACGTCGTCGCCTGGACCACAGAGATGGACGCGGCGTTCACGGGCGCTAAGCTGGCCCTCGCCAACGCGACCATGCTGGCGCACCCGGCGCTCGACGCACCCATCGCCCTCACCACGGACGCTTCCGACTACGCGGTGGGCGCCGTGCATGAACAGTGGGTGAACGGAGCTTGGCAACCGCTGGCCTTCTTCAGCCGGCAGCTTCGCCCTAACGAGCGCAAGTATAGCGCTTTTGACCGCGAGCTCCTCGGCCTTTACCTGGCTGTTCGCCACTTCCGCCATCTTTTGGAGGGCCGCCCGTTCACGGCGTTTGTGGACCACAAGCCGTGGTCTTCGCCATGGCCAAGGTTACGGAGCCGTGGTCGGCCCGCCAGCAGCACCACCTCTCCGCCGTGTCCGAATCTACGACGGACATCTGGCACGTCGCGGGCAAAGACAATGCTGTGGCCGATTGCCTCTCCCGGGCCGGCGCGAACGCCGTCCACCTGGGTGTGGACTTCGCCCGCATGGCGGCCGACCAGACCGCCGACCCCATGGTGCAAGCCCTCCGGACAGCGGACACAGGCCTGCGGTTGGCAGACGTCCCCTTCGAGGACACAGGCACAGTTCTCCTGTGCGATGTTTCCCTGGGCCAACCTCGCCCCATCGTGCCCACCGGATGGCGGCGGCACATTTTTGACGCCCCCCACGGCCTTTCCCACCCAGGCCGGAAAACATCACAGAAGCTTGTGGCAGCGAAATTCGTCTGGCACGGGCTCCGTAAAGACGTCCACGACTGGGCCAATGCCTGTGTCGCCTGCCAGCGCGCGAAGGTCCACCGGCACACCCAGGCCCTGTTGGCACCATTCGACGTGCCCGCGCGGCGCTTCGACCACGTCAATGTGGACCTGCTGGGACCCCTTCCCTCCTCGCGGGGCTTCACCCACCTCCTCACAATGGTGGACAGGACCACCAGGTGGCCGGAGGCTGTCCCGCTGGCATCAACAACATCCGCCAACGTGGCGCAGGCCTTCCTTGGCACCTGGATTGCCCGTTTCGGCGCCCCCTCGGACATCTCCTCCGATAGAGGCCCGTAATTCACCTCCGAGCTTTGGGGCGTGCTCGCCCAGGCCTTGGGGGTCAAGCTTCACCGCACCACGGCCTACCACTCCCAAGCCAACGGCTTGTGCGAGCGGTTCCACCGCTCGATGAAGGCCGCTCTCAGGGCCAGCCTCCAGGACGACGGTTGGGCCGACAGGCTCCCGTGGGTCCTATTGGGCCTCCGAACGGCCCCTAAAGAGGACCTCCAGGCTTCCACCGCCGAGCTGGTCTACAGCCAGCCACTGCGCATGCCGGGCGAATTCATCCCTGATGCCACTGGCCCCTGGTCCGCGGCTCGCCAACGCTAAGGAGGCCTCCAGGAGATTTGCCCCCGTGCCCACGTCCCACCTTGGCTGCCCCCAACCCCACGTCCCCCCAGCACTTCGCACTGCGGAGTACGTTTTTATCCGGCACGACGCACACCGGGGACCGCTCCGGCCGCCGTACGATGGACCTTTCCGGGTCCTGAAGAGGGACGACAAGTCGTTCACCATCGACATCGGCGGCAAGGCGGACCGCATCTCCGTGGACCGCCTCAAGCCGGCCCATTTGGACCTCGGCCAACCTCCACGGTTGGCCCTTCCTCCACGTCGGGGCCGTCCCCCGTCAACCAGGCCCCTCTCCCGACCATCCACCGCCCCGCCACCTACCACCCCCACACGAATCGTCAGGGATCGTTTCGGCCGGGTCATCAAGACCCCCCTCAAACTGACTCTCCCAGTGCATGTTAATTCTGGGGGGGGGGGGGGGGGGGGGCGCGTGTAGCGGTTACCGGTAGCATGACACAATTACCCTGCACCGGCCGATGACGCAACCGGCGAGCGGTCACGTGTCCGGACTCGCCCGGGCGTATTGAGACTTGCCTTTACCGGGCGAACGCTTGCCTTGCATACCACGCCCCGTTGAGAGGCGTGGCTTATCTATTTGCATACCATGCCCCGCCTGAGAGGCGTGGCTTTTGTGTGTTGAGTTTCTGATATATATTGCCGCCCGTTCGATGGGCTGATTCGGTGCTTTGGAGTTTGTTTGAGTGAGCTGGGAATAAATAGCTCAGAGAAACCTAATTCCTGGCGTCGTCCATTTTGTCCGATTTTATCGTACGAGTACAGCTCCCACAAACGTATATATATGGGAACGTACGCTGGATCAGTACGTTGCTGCGTCCTTGGACGACTCCTCAGCACCATCCTGACACACCACATTATGTGTGCTACAGAATGAGGTTTACGGCGGCCCGAGTGCAAATCCTGCCACCAACCTCCTTGAGAGAGGACCCAGTACCCTGCTACTCATTTCGCCCACCTCGGAAGGATGACAGGCTGCGTCAACCATGTGTGTGTGTGTGTGTGTGTGTGTGTGTGTGTGTGTGTGTGTGTGTGTGTGTGTGTGTGTGTGTGTGTGTGTGTGTGTATGTATATATATATTGTTGTGGTTTTGCAATAAAGAACACCCCCTCTAGTTAATAACACGACAACATGTAGCCTGCATTAGTCAGTTATTTCTTATCAAATGTAAAGATTAGCTCCCTTCCCATTGTGTAGTAATTAAAGCAAATATGCGTTGAGTTTAGGCAGGATTTCAAACTTCGTATGGTTGAAGAACAAAGACGTTGTTCATGTGCAAGGAGGTGTGGCTACAAGCACAGTCCACGTGATCAACCGCGACTGTGGTAGGCATGGCTAAAGGAACCTCCCACGTCACCAGCAGGTAACCAATGAGAGGTTGTGGACACGTAAGCTACCAATCAGGTCGTGGACTCTTCCCCAGAAAACTGCCCCAGCAAATTTCACCAGCAAACGACCAATGGGAGATCGTGGGCATGCAAACAACCGATGAGAGATCGTGGACACGCAAACAACCAATGAGAGGTCGTGGACACGTAAGCAACCAATCAGGTCGTGGAAACCTCCCCAGCAAACTACCAGTATTGCCTCGGCCAATAGGAGCTTGTGGAACATTCTCGGAGAGGTTTTCGACCTGATATAAACCCATGTCCATCGCACTTCGAGCTCTCTCTGCTCGCTCTCTCTGGCTGCCCTCCCTCGTCGTGGTCATTCAAGCTGGCTCGTCCTTCCTGCGCTCGGCCTTCGTTCCTCATGGTGCTTCATCCGAGCTGGGTCGTTGCCTGTGCTGAAATGTTCCCCGACCTGGACCGTCGTTCGTGCTGACTTTGATGCGGCAGCTCGTTCTGCAGACCCTCTTCAAGCTGCACGTCCTGAACGGGCCGTGAGCTGCGCACGGAAGCTGGCGAACACGAGTCTGCGGCTGCGCAATGCTCGGTAGGAGTTAACCTGTGTGATTCATCCTGTGTGTGTGTGTGTGTGTGTGTGTGTGTGTGTGTGTGTGTGTGTGTGTGTGTGTGTGTGTGTGTGTATGTGTGTGTGTGTGTGTGTGCAAGGTGCCTGTTGGGATTTAGATAGGTAAGAATTGATAAGCCTGCCTCTCGTCCTTCTTCTGTGAATAAGAAATAAAAGTGTACATTTCGTTTCCTTTCAACCTGTTCATGCACGTCTTTTCCCCATTGGCCCAGCATAATCCAAACCGAATTTGACTCTTTAATTAGGCCCATAAATCACGCAGCATAACCATGATTCACACCAGCGCAATTAACTCAGCTCAGCACACTCGATTGGAATAAGGTGTGAAATCGTGAAAGGGGGTTCATTTCCTGGTCTTTCGAACCACGTGGTCTCGAAGGTATTTGGGTAGTGACCAATAACCCTTCATCCATGGTTAGGAAATTGGCATTTGAAGTTGCTTAGCAATCCGTCGACCGCGAGTTTAGTCGCGATCGACGACCCCGTGGATCCGGTGTTTGTGGGGGAAACGGGGTCTTCACCCCCCTCCCCCCTTAGTTTGTCGACAGAACTGGGATCCGCAACAATATACATATGTATGTGTGTGTGTGTGTGTATAATATATACATACATATCTATCTATCTATCTATCTATCTATCTATCTATCTATCTATCTATCTATATATATATATATATATATATATATATATATATATATATATATATATATATATATATATATTGTCGCGTCCCGGCTGTTAAATGCTTCCAGCCCGGAATGCTGACGTTAATGTCCGGCTTCAAGTAGTCCACGGGGTGGACAAAGAGAACTCAATAAACACAACTGTGTTTTAATCGGCCTCTAGGGGTAGGCACGATGATTTATTGGCTCGATCTCAAAAACAATGGATGGTAACAGAGTGGAATACACAGCACAAAGCCTGCAGGAACTGTCGGCTCCAGAAGCTCCAAACACGACACAGGCAATATGACTCACAGTTCCAATCTACGATATCCGGGAATCACTCGTTCTCTTCCGGAGTTACTCACTCTTAAAATACAGAACTATAAACGATCAGCACAACTCGGCTGTCGTGAGGCTTAAAAAATCCCCGTTTTTCTATTTTCCACTCGACGCCTTCGAGCCACGTCCGTCGCACAAGATGGCGGCCGGCTCTCTCCCCCTCCACCAATCGCGTGCCGAATCGCCACCCAATCGCGTGAGGCTCAAAGGAGGTCACGTGACGTGGTGGGCGGGGCACTAATTTGGTGAGAACAAGGTGGTTTCTCACAGTCCTCCCCACCTAAGTAAAAAACCCGTCGGATAGACGGCGTTTTGAAACCAGTATTTGTAGTAGGTGCAAATCACATGGCAATATGATGGCGGTAATCGTTAACAGGCTTATACAATGAACAAGGTTTATCCACAACACAGTATTAAACACAATACACCACATTAATATCTACCCCACAAGAGTTACACTTCACACAAAGCACAATAGAGAGACAAGGGGGCCAAACTCAAGTTGGGGAAAGCGTTTACAGGAGGGAAAACGGACCGAGGAGCAAATAGCGTTTCCCGGAACTGGTTTTGGGCAAAGGTCCGACAAAATCCGCGGCAACAAACTGGAAAGGCTGACTGATCACGGGGAGGGGCCTTAGGGGTGCCTTGAAAACCTTCACTCCTTTTCCGAGTCGTTGACAAATGGGACAGCTAGCGCAATAGCGCTTGATGTCTCGCGACATGGCGGGCCATATGAACTGATTCTTGACCTTGGCTAAGGTCTTGGCAGCTCCGACATGACCCGAGGAAATATTGTCATGGGCCAATTGCATGACTGACTGACGATGCCTCCCCGGTACGACAACTCGGTGTCGAACCTTCCACGTCTGGGTGGAGGACATGTTCTTTGGGGAATACTTATGCATCAGCACACCTGCACCATTCACATAGTAGCCTGTTCGTCCCGCCTCGGAGGACTGATCCTCCTCCCCGGATTCGCCGACCGGCGAACACGTAGCTGGGGTCCCCGTGTTACAGGCGGGAGCGGTCCCTGAGGAGCACGGCACCTGAGGTTGGCTTGACGGGAGGCTCGGGTGGACTTCAACTGACGCAACGTCACCGTCGGGAACTGGAGTCGAGGCGCTAGGCTCCTCGGGCCAGAGTGAAGATATGTCTGACTCCGCCACTCTCTCCGCCTGTTTACTCTGGGATCTAGTGACCACCCCACAGGTCAGAGTCAATGACTCCTCCCTGGCCATGGCATCATTGCCAATCAGCAAGGAGACCCCGGGTACCGGGTAGTAGGGTACCACCGCACAGGTCATTGGACCCGTAAAAATGCCACTCCGGACCTCGAGGAGGGCAAGGGGATACCGGCCAGGAACCTGGTTAATGCCCCGAAGGATGATATACTCGCCGGTATAACGCATCTGAGAGGCCGGAACTACCCCCGCCCGGAGAACACACAGTGTCGCCCCAGTATCCCGAAGGTATTGGGCCTCAAACTTCAGCACCGAATCAGGGCCACCCACTAAGGCTGTCCCTGAATAATCCTGATACAGAGGATGAATGGAATTAGCCTCGGTGGCAGTGACCTCTGTCACCGATGCCACCGTCGTGTGCGAGGGCCCAGTTGATGACCTCCACTGACCTCCCTCCGATTTAACAGCAGGGTTGCCTCGGTAGGCCGGACTAGCTGGGTTAGAGAAGCAGCGGTCTCCACCGTGCCCCACGCGTTTGCAGAAATCGCACCAGGGCCGTGCCCTGGCCTGCAGCTCGCGACCGCCACCAGTGGAGGGCATCGGAGAACCCTTCCCCTCGATCCAGCCGCCGGGCAGACGGGGGGCGGTCTCGATCGCAGAATCCTCCGTCTTACGACGCGACTGCGTGACTCGCAACATTTTGCACGCCAAAACATGTTTATCAATAAGGTTGACGCAGTCTGACAAGGAAACAGTGTCTTTGTCGACAAGAAACAACGCTAAGTCAGGCGGAAGCTGTTGATCGATACGGTAACGCACCAGGAGTTCCGCAACCGCTTGAGGTAACTCAACCTTGCTCCCCTTGAACCATCTCTGCAGCTGTTCCAACAAGACCCGCGAATGTTCCTCATAGGTTTGACTGGACTGACGAGTCCAACTGAAAAAATTACGCCTATAAATACACGCGGACACCGCATAGGCGTTCAAAATCTCGGCCTTCAATTTCCTGTATTTGTTTGCGTCCTCGGTTGCCATCCTCGCATATACCTCCCTCGCCTTCTCAGATAGATGGCTAACAAGATGGCCGACCCACAAGCTCTCATCAATGCCACCGGAAGCCAACAACTTCTCCGCCATCTCCAGATACGCTTCTGGCTTCGTGTCTCCCGTCCAGTCCGGCAAACGAACATGAACAGTTTCCGGGACGCTTGCAGCAGACACCTCTGCCCGCAGTCGTTCAGTCAACATTCGCCACTCATGCTCTCTGACGCGTTCAGCTTCCGCTGCCGCATGCTCTCGGTCTTCTCGCTTAATACGCTCTGCCTCTGCCCTGTCATTCTCCCTGTTATACATGTCGAGTTGTTGAACCGGAGTCAGCCCGGTCCAGAAGGTCGAACGCATGCATTTAGTCATGATGGGATCGCTTCCTAACATATCGGGTTTAGTGACCGGGTCAAGGCTGATTGCGTCGCTCACATCGCCACCCACGTGACTGTCAACATGATCAGGTTGAACTCTCACTTCTCTGGTCGACATAGCTTGGCTACGAGTTATCATAAGACAAGGCACAAAACACTGAGTCTAAAAGGAGGCTGGATCGAAATATTTCAGCAATATCTTTCACCACATGGGACGGCAATTCACCCAGGGGAGGCAACAATATTGGGGTGGTACACGTAATTCAAACACAACGCTCTGTTGGGGAAATACGACCCGAACTACACAATATCACCAACGCACATCAAATTGCCAATGAGAAAAATGCAACGTACAAATAACTCACGTTTTTTTTTTGTTTTTTTTTTTGTCGGTTTGTTTGGAGGGATCCGGAAACTATTCACTTATCCGGTAGTGAAGTACCACACAAGATAGCGTCCTATGGTGAGAAAGTTCCTCCAAGATGGCGTCTGCTGGTGAGAAGGTTCCTCCAAGATGGCGTCTGCTGGTGAGAAGGTTCCTCCAAGATGGCGTCTGCTGGTGAGAAGGTTCCTCCAAGATGGCGTCTGCTGGTGAGAAGGTTCCTCCAAGATGGCGTCTGCTGGTGAGAAGGTTCCTCCAAGATGGCGTCTGCTGGTGAGAAGGTTCCTCCAAGATGGCGTCTGCTGGTGAGAAGGTTCCTCCAAGATGGCGTCTGCTGGTGAGAAAGTTCCTCCAAGATGGCGTCTGCTGGTGAGGAACGATGAGCAGATGCAGGAAGATGTCGTCCACTGCAGAATTCCCGTCTCAGTTCGAATGTCTCTTACTTGAATAATCCTTGGACGAGCAACCCATTTGTCGCGTCCCGGCTGTTAAATGCTTCCAGCCCGGAATGCTGACGTTAATGTCCAGCTTCAAGTAGTCCACGGGGTGGACAAAGAGAACTCAATAAACACAACTGTGTTTTAATCGGCCTCTAGGGGTAGGCACGATGATTTATTGGCTCGATCTCAAAAA
>NC_136266.1:96848004-96850504 GCF_964187855.1 Myxine glutinosa | reverse complement strand
GTGACCGAATGCTGGTGGGTGAGTTAGAAGAAGGGGTAGAGGCGACTCAGGACCCCAGGGAAATGTATATGGGGGAGAGAGAGGAGATCAATGGTGATGTGGTTGCGGGGGTATCAGGTGCACAAGATGGCGCCCTCGCGCACGAGGTTTCAGACGCACAAAATGGCGGCGCCGCGGAGGTCGAGCCCGCGGTGGCGGCTGGGGACGCTGTGCAAATCGGGTTTGACCTCAGATTATTCCTGACCCAACTGGATGCAAAAATGGTCAAGATGGGTGAACGATGGGGAAACCAATTGGAGGACATAACTGCCCAAGCCAAATAAATAACTGAGGGACTGGCGAGGGACAGAGCCGCATACGAGGTAAGGGAAGCGGAGAGGGACATTGACCGCAGGTTGGGCGAGCAGGTCCCAAGGGTGCACGACGAGGTAAAGCAGGTTGAGAAGCGCTGGTTGAGCGAGGCGGAGAAACGCGCGGGTAAAATGACGGGTATAGAGATCGCGACCCGGGGTATGGGGCAGCCAGCGACCGCTGAGGTAGAGGGAATTTTATTAAAGCCAACGGTCATCGAGGTGAACAAAGAAATGATGGGTATAGTTGAAATTGAAAAGACGACGGAGGTAGCCCGGGAATTGAAGGGAGAAATGGATTGTGCACAAAGTCTAAGCTCACATCCTGATGCCGTACTTGCTAATCCTTATAAAGATTTGCAGGTGCGCGTGGAGAAGAGGATCCCAAAGGTGAGTCGCGCTGTATATGGTGCTAAGAGGTTCTGCAGGAGGATGTTTGGCACGAAAAGGATTTTCGCTCGCTTGGGGTCCCAGCGTACCGCGGGCGTTTGTGCGATGTCCGTGGGGCGTGGTGTACGAAAGAATGGCACTCGTGTGAGGAAAAAGTGTGCGTCGGCGAGTGAATGTGTTATAAAGTGTGGGAGTAAAACCGAGTGCGAGCGAGAATGCACGTAGGGGTGTACGGAGTGTGACACGTAGAGTGAGTTGGTGGTGGCGCAGGTGCGAGAGGGCACATCGGAGCGCGAGTGTGAAACCGAGTGCGAGCGAGAATGCACGTCGGGGTGTATGGAGTGTGACACGAAGAGTGAGTTGGTGGTGGCGCAGGTGCGAGAGGGCACATCGGAGCGCGAGTGTGAAACCGAGTGCGAGCGAGAATGCATGTCGGGGTGTACGGAGTGTGACACGGAGAGTGAGTTGGTAGTGGCGCAGGTGCGAGAGGGCACATTGAAGCGCGTGATCGGGTGTGCAAATGAGTGCACACCCATGGTTGTCACAGAGGGTGTGACCGAGGAGCGGGTGCGAGGATGCACGTTTGGAATGGACGGTGAGAGTGTGCGAGGAAGCGCACCTGAGTTGGTTGTGGGAGAGCCCATTGAAGCGCGTGAGTGGGTGGATGCGAGAGTGCACGCCCATGGTGAGTGTTACGGAGGACGTAACGGAGGAGAGGTGTGTAACGAAGTGTGTGAACGACGAGTGTGCGCAAGAGGGTGCGCGAGAGGTGTGGTGTGTAACAGGGAGTACGGTGGTGGAATGGACGGAGTGTGTGGGATGCACTGGAGGCGCCGAGACGCCGGGTTTTGTGAGTGTGAAAAGGGTAGCGTATGCGTGTGAGCCTGCAGGTGAAGCATCGACATTGACTGGGCCAGAGTTTAGGGCGACGGATAGCGTGCGCGGTGCGCTTTGTTTGCAGCGAGGACCGGCCGGGACCGTAAGCGCGTCGCTCTTCGGAGCGTCGTGCGCGATTCGGGCCGGGTCCCGCACTGAATGGTCGGTGCCGCGTCAGAGCGGCGATCGGCGCGATTCCGGGGGAGGGGGGCCAGGTCGGAACTTCGCCCCCTGGCGGGGACGGGGTTCCGACCGGGCGAGATTGAGCCATCGGGCCGGAGACCGCAAGGATCCGCGCCGAGATGGTGCGTGGAATCTCGGCCCGACCAAACCGCCTCCCCTGAACCGAATGCCGGACGGATTCAACCTGCAGGCGACCAAACCACCCAAATTCATTGCTCGGCTTTGCGAAGCCGAGTTTTAATGATGTAACGACGCACCGAGGCTCAGATATAGCGGACTGTGATAATAACAGTGTTTTGATCCGAAATTTAGAATAGTGAATAGGATTGGCAGAAGTAATTGGCAAAATTTGATGATTGGCAAATGATTGGTAGAATGATTGGCGGTGATTGGCAAATTTTGATTTGCAGGAATTTGATGGCAAAATTGATAATGGGAGATGCCCGATGTGGTGGGATGACAACTCTGCCATCCCTCACGAGGGGGCACATGAGCGCTAGCTATGGGGTTATGGCAGTGAAAACTAGCCCGGGAGGGTTAGGATAAAATGATAGGGATCGAGAGAAGATTGACCATAGGTAACTGGAGATTTAAGTAGCGACATTATACCTGTAGTGGGGATGTAGGTAGGGTAGTTGGATTATAATGACGAGGGAGCTCAATAATGTAAGGGGCGACGGACTAGCACGAGTTTTAGCAGG
>NC_136266.1:96825504-96843004 GCF_964187855.1 Myxine glutinosa | reverse complement strand
GCTGTGGTGGAAGTGGCTTACCAGAATTCTGACCTTTAGCTTAAGATTTTTGAGACTTTTGCTTCCCTTCATTGCATCCTTGACAATTAAGTTCAGAGTATGAGCATAACAAGGGAGATGACGCCATTGGATGAGAGCAACAGAAGCTACCATATTTGCAGCATTGTCTGTCACCATGACAGATATTATGCTGGTAATATTCCAATCCTCAGCTAATTTTAAGTTCCTTTTATATGTTGTCTGCTGTGTGCTCTTGGATCATATGTAATGTGCCAAGAACAACAGCATGCAAATTCCAATCACTGTCGCATAAGTGGACCATGATAGTGATATATGTCTGAGTTTGACAATATGTCCAGATGTTTGTTGTGATGGCAATGGAAATAGCAGCATCAATCATCCTGGCAAGCTTTGCCCTGGTTTCTTGATACACTTGAGGAAGCATAGTTAACAGGATTGTGTGACAGCTTGGGAGGTCACATTTACAGTCCAAAGTCCTCACAGAGTCTTTAACTACAGATGCAGGCTGCATGTCTCCAACGATCATATACGTCAGCATCCGGTCAATGTGATTTTGCTTTGGGGTATCAGCGCCATACTTGGCCCTTTTTATAAAAAGTTATTTCAATCATCGATTGCGAAAGAGAACTTGTTGCTGTTGCAGAGTTTTGGTTTCTTGTAATCCACATTCTCAACCGTCATTAATAGGTACTCTTTCTGGTGTTTGGGTTTCAAATGTTTTAACATATTGGACGTATTACAGTGATGACCAATGTCTATGTTGAACAAAGTGAGCATGTAACTTCCAGACTGTCTTCTTTAACCTTTCTGAAATAGTTCCAAACTGCACTTCTGGACCTTTTGAACGACACGTTGTCAAAACTTTAATACTCAAATACTTATCACTAATTATCAGTCGATGTATTGCCTACCTGTGCGTCAGCAAAGCAATCAGCATGCTTTACTAGACCAACTGTAAGCACCTTGTGATTCATTTAAATGAAACAGGCCCTTGGGGCGTTTTTAGATTGCAAGTGTCTTGCTTTTGCAACCAGGAACCCCCCCCAAGGGCATGTTCCTTTTCAATTAATACATTACCAGGCCACTTATAACCAGAACATGCCCATTTCCCAACAGGTACCGGTACGAAAACAACACCCCAAAACACCAGCTTATTTATCGGAAGTAGGAAGTACTCGGAATCGATGTCGAGTCACTACTCGATTCCTTTTAATTCCATGGTTGGAATCGAGAATCAAGTACTTTGGAATCGATTCCGCTCACCACTACTGTATACTGTAATCTATACCACAGTGAGGCACTGCATTATTAAATGCTTTGTCATGTTAGGATGTTGCAATAATATTGAACATTAATAATATTGTGAGGAGAATTTTTATCGTCCTGAGACTCCTGACGCAGATCATGGAAGGAAAGGTATGATGTGAAGTTTAAGGTGTTCAAGGTACACCTACAGGGTATAGCCTTTTATATGTTAAACAACTGTGATATAATTATTATTAACTTTAATTATAGTCAGAGAAAAACATAGTTTCCATTCAAATAGATTAATACCCACACTTATACACCTTTGTCATCCTTTAAAATGAAACTACTTTGAGTGATAATGTGGATAAAACAACACCGTAATTAAGCCGACAACTTATAGAATAGGGGGGCATATACTTGTAGGGGTTGTTTCTACAATTAGTGCCCAAAAATTTTAATGGTACCACAGAGTTTCTTTGACCCCCCCCCCCCCCTCCTCCCTCAGGAGTACTAAACCACCATTTAGTATTTTTTTTTCTTCCACTGTCCAAGCTGTATCTCGGATCGGGCTGAGACTTTTGGAATGAAATTTTGCATCAATAATGGGAATGAAAAGTACGTGGGTTTGACAAAATGTTTTTACCTTGACCTAATTTTAAGGTCATGACCTATTTATAGACATTTTAACATTTTCACCATAACTCGACTGAGGTTGGTCTGATTGGAACAAAATTGCCCACTGTCGATTTAGACTTTAGAGTAAGGTGCAATTACGCTTCATTTACATCATAACCCTCCGGGTTAAAGGTCAAGGTGAAATGGCGGTCTAAAAAAAAAAAGCGTGTTTTGTAATCCCTCAACTTTGCCAATGCAGAATCTCAAAGACTGCTTGACCTTCCAAGATGTTCTTGCATCATAATAGTGGACCTGCACTGAAGTTGTGCACCTCATATTTGTTTTGTGTGCTTGACCTACTGGTTCGGATTGTGATCTAATGAACAAAAAACACCTTTTTGATCTATAATGAACAATTTCCCTCCGATTTTCATGATGTTGCGTTTTATGGATAGATTGTAGATGGGGACACATTTCCTTAATTTACACTCTATGCC
This sequence comes from Myxine glutinosa, assembly GCF_964187855.1. Classification (NCBI taxonomy): domain Eukaryota; kingdom Metazoa; phylum Chordata; class Myxini; order Myxiniformes; family Myxinidae; genus Myxine; species Myxine glutinosa. Next base: position 96,840,623 of record NC_136266.1, on the reverse strand, counting down.
TAAATGTTGAAGGCCAAGGTAATATGACAGTCTGAAAAGAATATGGTCATCATAGGATGTATCAATCATAGGTACCGGGGAGGCTTACCGTTGGCGATCACTTTGTGATTGAAGATATCTAGTCCATTGGATGAACTTTAGCCATACTTGCAGGAGATTTAGAATATTCAATTCCACACCATTTAATTGAAGAGCTGTTTGAGAGTCTGCCATGCCAAGTAGAGGATCTTTGCACAACAAAAGGTTTACAAACAAAATATTAGATTTTGCATGCAGAATATCGTCCAAATCCATCTATAACGTTTTGAAATATCAATAGTCAGGAAGCTTAGACCCAGATTTTTGAGTTGTGGGGACAGAGCAGACAAAGGCACCAACCTTTCTCCAAGTGCTTGTTAGACCGACAGCTTTAATTTTATGAAAGGTGCCACTTAATCAAACCATGCCTTCATGTATTATTATGCTAATTTATGCAAATTAAATGTATTTATTAATATTTGAAATTGTAACTTACAACCTCAAAAACTATGTACGAAATACTTTCTGCCTATTTATCATCACTACTCTACATCATTATAAAATTCAACTATCTGAGGTTATATTTTATGATTATAATGTTAAATTGATATATGTGGGAAAATTACCCACCCAGACGAGGAATCAAACCCAGAACCGTACCAATCAAACCCAGAATCAGAGAAAGAGGCTCTGGTGAACCGTACCAGTGCTCTGCCATCTGAGCTAGGGGGACCCTGACCACGCATGCAATTTTCCCACACATAGAATTGCCACCCTCTTTCCACCACTGTTTCCGGGGAACATTGTGTTGGTCCGGGGAACTACAACCCCTCCACACTAAAGGAGGTAGGCGTGGGTCTGGTCTTCCTTTCAATTCAACAAGGGTCAAAGGTCAAAATCGGTCACAAAATTAAGGGCGTTGACCTGCCGAGCCTTTATATTTAAACCAATCCATACAAGACTAGATACAAAAAATACCTTGTCACAGCCCCTTCAGACTAAAGCAGGTAAACATTGGTGGGGTCTTCCACTTGATTTTATAGGGGTCAAAGTGGATAAGGGGAAGACGTATTGCATTCGCTTGTGAATGTTTGAAATTCTCGTTTAAATTCTTTTCAGAAATAATATAGTTATACACAGTTATAATGTGTTATTTTGAAATGTAAGAAAAGTCATAGCATGTGTTGGGATTGCAAATGGCAGAATATGAAATAATGAAATTATGTAAATCTATTGTTCCCGGTGTGTACCCCGGTTTAGAATAGGTACACTGTATCCCTGCACATCGTAAGAGGCGACTAAGGGTTGGTGTCAGGAAGGGCATCCGGCCATAAAAACATTGCCTCAAACAGGGAACCATGATTGTCATGGGGCCCGCAAGGCTAACCCCCGCTCTAGCGGGGAAAATGGCCTTAAAACGATCATTCATTCATTCATTCATATTGTTATCACTGAAACAACTGCATTGGATGTTTTGAATAGGGGAATATCATAAACTTTAGTCCAAATTTCTTCCAGGGATTTTTGAAAGAGGCCTGTGCCGATCTCTACAATCCATGCTGTTTTTACAGTCACAATGGTGAACAAAAAAGTGAGCACTGAAAGAACAATTTAAGGTGTACCGACAAGAGGGGATGGAAGAGGTGGAAACGTTTGAGGACACAGCAGAAGGAACACCAATACTCGCCTGCAAGTCGGTGACGGAGACACGGTGGGACTCCACCGTTGGCCGGCGTAGAAAGTTTGGTGACGATATTGGAGAATAGGGCAGTGATGGGTAGATACAACGACCCGTAAAATCAACTGCCGAGAGGTACGAACTCGCTGACATCTCTTGCAGTGACAGTTTACGACCGGGTATTGATGGCTCGTGATGTTGGCCATGATTCACGGCCGTGCTCACACATACCGCCTGGCCGAATGGAACGTTCGAGGACGAAGGTAAAAGCCCCTCGGTAGGCTCACTATCTCGTCGTCCCAGTTGTCCCTCACCCCGACTGTGGACGCTCGTATTGGACAGCAAGTCGGCTATTTCTTTCACGGACCCTTTGTCAGTCCTGGAAATGGGGTCGACGTCCACAGGGCCAGACGCACGGGATGGGGATGTTGCCATAACCTTCACAAACTGTGTTCCCTTTGCCTTTTTGGTTTCTCGAAACTCGGGAGAAAGCCACGGCACTGAAGAGGAAAAGTTTTCAGGTTAGAATTAAACACGACATGAGTCTCATTTCCATAACCACATTGACGACAATTTTGACGACTAACGTAGAACACCAAGCATCAGATGCATAAAGTGAGACGAAGCGAAAGTAGAGGTTTGGCTGAAAATTCAAGATTGAACAACAATGACAATTGGTAGAGCACATACAGTCACGTGAAAAAGTAAGTACACCCCATGTAAAGTTTTCACTTTCTCAACATATTTTAACATACAGCTATTTGATCTTCATTTCAACAATATTGAGAGATAAAGGTGATATAATATAACAAATATCATGAAACATTTACATTTTGTAGTCCATTGTATAATTTAAATAAACATAAATGCAAATTTTGCATGTGGAAAAAGTAAGTACACCCCTACATTTATCACTACTTCAAATACCTAAAATTAGAATCAGGTGCACCAGCTCAGGTGCAAATGATTAGAACATCGTTGGAGAGGATCTTGGAGGAACCTGTCTTATTTAAACCTCAGACATTTAGTTTGGTTTTCTCTTTGTTGTTGAAGTGTGCGGCGTCACCATGCCTAGATCAAAAGAGCTTGTTGAGGCCTTCAGAAAGAATGTTATAGTTGCCTACGAGTCTGGGAAGGGATTTTAAAAGATCTCCAAACAATTTGAAATCAATCATTCAACTGCCCGGAAGATCATCTACAAGTGGAGAAGATTCCAAACAACTGCCAACTTGTTCAGGCCAGGCCACCCCAGTAAGTTCAGCCCGAGAGCAGACCGCAAGATGCTGAAAGAAGTCCCGAAGAACCCCAGAATGTCATCACGAGACCTACAGGTAGCTCTTGCCACTGTTGATGTCAAAGTGCACGAGTCTACCATTAGAAAGAGGCTGCACAAATTTGATCTACATGGGAGGTGTGCCAGGAGGAAACCTTTGCTGTCCAGAAAGAACATCGGGGCCATACTAAAGTTTGCCAATGAACACCTGGGCAAAGACCAGCACTTCTGGAACAATGTGCTCTGGACAGATGAGTCAAAGGTAGAGCTATTTGGCCACAGTACCCGAAGACATATTTGGCGAAAACCAAAGACAGCATTTGACCACAAGAACCTGATACCAACTGTAAAGCATGGTGGTGCAAATATTATGGTTTGGGGCAGCTTTGCTGCATCAGAGCCTGGGCACCTCACCATCATAGAATCCACTATGAATTCTTCATTGTACCAGAGGGTGCTTGAGGATAATGTGAGGCCATTTGTCGGAAAGTTGAAGCTCAACCGAAGGTGGACCTTGCAACATGACAATGACCTTAAACATACCAGTAAATCCACAAAGGAATGGCTGAAAAGAAAGAAATGGAGGGTTCTGGAATGGCCAAGTAAAAGCCCAGATCTAAATCCCATCGAGATGTTGTGGGGGGATTTGAAACGAGCTGTGCATGCAAGAAACCCCTCAAACATCGCACAGCTGAAAGAATTCTGCATGGAGGAGTGGGCAAAAATTTCTCCCAGTCGATGTCAGAGACTGGTAGACAGTTATAAGAAACGCCTACTTGAGGTCGTTTCTGCCAAAGGGGGCAATAGCACCTATTAGAGCCAAGGGTGTATTTACTTTTTCCACATGCAAAATTTGCATTTATGTTTATTTAAATTATACCATGGACGACAAAATGTAAATGTTTCATGATATTTGTTATATTATATCACCTTTATCTTTCAATATTGTTGAAATGAAGATCAAATAGCTGTATGTTGAAATATGTTGAAAAAGTCAAAACTTTACATGGGGTGTACTTACTTTTTCATGTGACTGTACCTCCGCCAGGCTAAACAGTTTACATTTTGTATCCCACTGATAGGTCAGATCTGGATTCGGACCTGAAGCAAAATCGAATTGGCTTGATCTCGTCATAACTCGTCCACAACTTTTTGTGATATTGTGCAATACATAGTTTGACCCTATCTTTCAATGGTGAAGAATCATTAAAAAAATTATTGGATCCAAATCTTCACCAAAATTGAATCAATTCTTCATTATCACATACCCAACCTGTCCACCAAGTTTTGTCATAATCCATCCACCACACTTTCAGATATCGTGTGCATTATATATCGTTTAAGTGCCCTATCCTTCAATGGTGAAGAACCACTTAAAAAGTTCTAGTATCGAGATCCGAATCTTCACAAAATCTAATAACTTCCTTCTTGTCACATACCCAACCTCTCCACCAAATTTCGTTCTTCCACCGTTCCACCACCGAAACCGTCCTCAACTTTCTGAGATATCCAGTTCACAGACAAACAAACAAACAAACAAACAAACAAACAAACCGGGGTGAAAACACAACTTCAGTACATCTTCCGTGGAAGAGGTAATTAAAAAATTATTGGATTCGGATTCAAATCTTCACCAAAATTAAATCAAGAGTTCCTTGTGACATACCCAACTCGTCCACCAAGTTTCATCAAAATCCATCCATAACTTTTGAAATATCGTGCTATATACAGACTTGGCATTTAATATGGAATTTTTTTTTGTGGGGGTGAACTTTTCTTTTTTTTCTTCTTTTTTTTTTGTATACTGAATCGAGGCTCGTGAAAGAGCTAACATTTATTTCACAAACAAATCAACCAGACAAACAAAATATACAAAAAGAGGGAGCGGAAGATAAGATGGGGAGAGAAGGGGAAGCACACAACCACAACATTTGAGAGCAGGGAGAAGTGTGGGAGGGAGAGAGCTTGGGGGCAGGAGGCATGGGAAGGGGAGGGGGGGGGGGGGGCAGAGGTATAAAACACAAGGGGACCGAAATTAGCGGGGGTCGAAAAGATCAAGGTTTTGGATGGGGGAGGATAAGAGATGGAGGTGAACAGCTGTTTTAAAGACCTGGAGGGTGGAGTGGGATTGAAGAGAGTGAGGGAGTTTGTTCCAGAGGCGGGAGAAAAGAGGAATGAAGGAGTGAAGGTGAGCAGAAAGTCTTGATTTTGGCCGTTTAACCATAAGAGGGTTGCAGGCAGATCTTGTGCGACCTGTAGGAATATTTGGGGGACAGAGCCCAGAGAGAGCTGGGGGGGCAAGGCCAGAGAGGAGTTGGTAGAAGACGGAAAGACCACCAACCTGCCTGCGGTGAGTGAGTGAAAGGCCCTTGGAGTTAGCTTCATCGCGGGAGATTCCAATGATTCTGAACGCTTTGGTTTCAACAGCATGAAGACGAGCTAGGTGTGAGGCAGGAGCACCAGACCAGAGGGGAGAGCAGTATTCCATAGAGCTGCGGATGAAAGCCTTGTATGTGGTGAGGAGCTCAGGTGTGCCAAGGAAGGACTTCGCACGACGGAGGATGCCCAGTCGGTGACTGGCTTTGGAGGCCAGATTTGAAATGTGGTTTTCCCAGGAAAGATCATGGCAAATAGTGAGACCCAAAAGCTTGAGTGACAGAACTTCTTGGAGAAGATTATTCAGAAAGTGGATGGGAGGGTTTTCCAGTCGGTCTTTTCGGAGAGACATCGAAAGAGTGTGAGATTTATCAGGATTGAAAGACATGTTCCATTTGTTTGCCCAGTCTGTGATTTTGTCCAGGTCTGCAGAGAGTGAGGAGGCTGCAGAATGCCGATCTGAGGGATGAGGAATGGAGCGACAGAGAGTAGAGTCGTCAGCAAAGAGATAGGATTTTCAAGAGAGTCAGAGAGATCATTGATGAAGACCAGAAAAAGCACAGGGCCCAGAACACTACCTTGGGGAACTCCAGCCTGAACAGGAAGAGGAGATGAGAGAAACCCATTCAGGGCCACATGTTGACTACGACCAGAGAGGAAGTCCGCCAGCCATGCGTGGAGATTTCCATGAATACCAAAGGAGGAGAGTTTGGTGAGCAGAGCAGGGTGCTAGACCGTATCGAAGGCACGTGAAATGTCAAGTGAGACAGCTCTAATTTCCTGTTTGGCGTTGAGGACCTCCATCCATTGTTGAGAAAGCAGAAGCAGCATGTCCAGAGTAGAGTGACCAGGTCTGAAACCAAATTGATGATCAGAGATCAAGCCATTGGAGAAGAGGAAAGATTTCATATCTGAAGCAATGATGGATTCCATGACTTTGCTGATAATTGGGAGAAGGCTGATTGGTCTGTAGTTGCTGGGATCTGTTTTTGCACCTTTTTTGTGCAAAGCAGTGATGTTGGCTGATTTCCAAGCAGATGGCAGATGACCTTGAGCAAAAGAGAGGGTGAAGAGAACAGAAAGAGGGAGTGAAAGAGCGGAAGAACATGATTTTGGGACCCGTGGGCTGATGCCGTCAGGACCAGTTGCAGAATCAGAGTCGAGGGTTGACAGAAACTTTTCCACCTTGTCAGGAGGAAAGGACACAGAGTCCAGGAGCAGCTGGGTATGACTGGGTATGGTGGGTACAGAGAGAGATGGGTTTGGGACACAAGATTTAGAGGCAAACACAGAGTTGAGGCATTCAGCTTTTTCACGTGCGGAGTCAGCCGTTAAGCCGTTTGAGGTGAGGGAGGGGATGGAGGGGGAACAAACACCAGAAACAGATTTGACCAGACGCCACCAGGATTTGGAAGAGGGAGACAGAAAAGAGAGTTCGGTCTTGAGAACGGTGAGATATTGTTTCCTGGCTCTCCTGAGGGTGGACACACACTTGTTTCGGGCTTTGTGAAAGGAAATGAGATTTCCTTCCGTTGGATTTGCTTTCCAGGAGACGAAAGCAAGTTGTTTCAGGGCAACAGCCTCACCACAAGATTCCGTGTACCATGGACGGGAGGAAGGGTATGACAACTGAAGATGAGATGGGATAAATCTGTGCATGAGAGAGAGCAATTTACTTTGAAAGAATTCCCAGGATGAGTTGATGTCAGAGGCGGTAGAGATGGGAGACCAGTCCAGATGATTGATGGCTGCTTGAAGACCGTGCCAGTTGGCTTGAGTGAAATGCCAGACTCGTCGACGCTGAAGAGGCTCTCTGAGAATGGTCAGAGAGATGTCCACTTTGACAAGCACATGATCAGATGAGCCGATTGGAGCAGAAGAAGAGCAGCAGACATTTTCAGGGAAGTTAGTCATAACCAAATCCAGAAGAGAAGATGCTCCGTTGACTGAGATCCGGGTCGGGAAATTGACAGATTGTGTCAGTCCCAGTGAGTCGCAGAAGTCCTTTGCTGAAGAGCCATGGCTGGTGAGAGAGGTACCCACACCCAGCCAACTGGCATGGTGACAATTGAAATCACCACATATGAGGAAGAGAGAGTTGGGATGGGTAGATAGAAGTTGGTCCATATTATCAGACAGCGAGATGTAGATGGAGTCATCGCTGTTTGGTGGACGGTACAACACACATATGAACAAAAGGTGGGAGCGAAGGGGAAGCCGTAGCCAAAGGTATTCCTGGGGGTGAGGTGGAGAGAGGGCAGTGGAGGGCGAGTGAGGAAGAGAGTTTTTTATAAAGATAGCAACCCCACCTCCAGGACGAGGCTCAGGTCTATCATACCGGAGGAGGGAGTAACCTGGGAGAGATACCAAGGCATCAGAGACATCATGAAGGAGGAAAGTTTCTGTTAAGCAGATCACATCTGGTTTGTCAGAAGCAACCTGTATGGAGAGATCGGTCAAGTTTGAGCGAAGGCCCCGGATGTTTGAGGTCCATACCGTTAATGAAGAGGAAGGGGGAGCATCGGGTCCAGAACAGGGGGGGGAGGGGTAGGGTAAGATGTGGAAGAGGAGGAAGAGGTAGGGAGAGCTGTTGAAGGTGTGTCAGAGATTTCAGAGATTTCAGAATAGCTTGGAGAAAGGGAAGAATGGGGCGGACAAAAGGTTTGATGGAGATTGGGTGAGGCACAGTGAGGTGTTATTTGAGAAGGGGGAAGAGCGAGGCAGAAGGTTGGGGGAGATGAAGGTGAAAGTTGGAAGGGGGAAGAAGCAGGGAGGATGCTTTGAGGAGGAGGGGTGAGAGGGGAGTCTAGGAGGGGAGGAGCGAGGGAGAGTCTCGGAGGGGAGGGGTGTGGGGGGAGTTTAGGAGGGAGGGGAGGGAAGGGGCAAGGGGGGAGATTTGAAAGGGATGGGTGATGGGGAGGATTTGGAGGGGAGGGGTGAGATTGGATTTTGAAAAGTGTAAGATTCATGGGAAACGAACATTTTTTGCAAAATGAGTTTGAGACCTTCGAGTCAAAAATACGTTTGAGGACACTGAAGGAGGGGTGGAGTTCTGGATAGTTTAGGGAATGTAGAAAGGAGGAACTGTAAGAGATGGTATTATATATATTTTTTGGAATGAATAGATTTGGTGAGCAAGACAAAAGCATCCTTTTGTAAGAGAAGAAGAAAAGGGTGTTATAATATATGGGAGAAAATAGTTGTTCAGGAGAGAGATTATACATTTCTAACCACGTGATCGCGTGATCGCGAACAACGTGAACGAAGAACGAACGAACAAATAAGAACAACAAATAAACGAATAAGACCTGGGAAGGAAATCTTTTTTGGGGTTTTTTTTTTTTTTGAGTAGAGATATTAAACAAGGAGGTATGGGATGAACGACTGGGACGAAACAGAGAACGAAAATAATTGCAGCGCATTCGACGAATCGCTGAGAGAAAAACAAAACCACAAGGTCGGAGACGGTACGGTAGCCTAAGCCGACAAGTACGAGGCCGCAGAATACTCGATACGCATTAACCGACGATTGTGTATACATGTACGAAAAATTAGCACCGAAAATTTTCCAAAAGATACGCAATAGGTACACACACCGAAAATATAGATACAGTCTCGACAAAAACACAATTATTGTGAAAGATCACTTAGCTTCGAAAGCGTGAGCGCATGGAACAGCTTCGAAAAGACGTGACCTCGCCGTGATCTCGCGAGATCTTACTTTTCGCGAGATCCTCGCCGAACTTACTTTTCAAGATGACTTAGAACCAAAAGTTCATTGGAATTATGTTGAAATTATTCTAGATTTTGTTAATGTGACCTTTAAAAGAAACAAAAACCACACTTGACATTTCGAAGCAAATAAATTGATCCTTGAAAGTGATGTAAACTGATATCGAACTCAATTCACGGACAGTACTGTGTTAAACTTCTGTACGTTTTCCAGAAGTATCTCTTTATTTTGCACATTAGCCAAAAAAAAATTCAACAAAAACAAAAGCTAAATTATGACTGGGATTACGGACAGTAAAATTACAGTTCAGTACTTCGTGTAACCCCCGTGAGCATTCAGGAGAGCACGTACACGTCGAGGCATGCTGTTCATGAGATTTGCCAAGGTTTGGACAGGAATCGCTTGCCATGCAGTGACAATAGTCTGCTGCATTTCACGCACAGACGTAGGCTGCTGGTCCAAGTTGTCGATTTGACGTGTTAATTCTGCCCACAAGTTCTCTATCGGATTCATATCCGGGGACATGGCAAGCCACTCCATATGCTCTACACAACGGTCAGCAAGAAAGTGTTGGATCATGCAAGCACGATGAGGCCGTGCATTGTCATCTTGGAAGACAAAGTTTCCTCGAAAGGCTGCACGAGCAAATGGAAGCAATGTTTCTTCCAGAATGACCCTGTACTTGAACTGGTTCAGGTTTCCATTCAGAACAACCAGGTCAGTTTTGCCCCCTGCATGAAAAGCAGCCCAAACGGTCACCCCACCACCTCCAGCTTGGACTCTTGGCACTATACAATCTTCGTTGTGGGCTTCATGCACTTGTCTGCGCACTCCGACGCAGCCATCTTGACGATAGACCAGAAATCTAGACTCGCCACTGAAGGTCACGTGATTCCAGTGTCCTGGCTGCCATTGACGGTGCTCTTTGGCCCACTGCAATCGGCGCTGGCTGTGTTGTCTGGTCAGGCGTGGCTTTCTCAGGGGACGCCTGGCACGATAGCCTGCTTGAACCAGTCGTTGGTTGACTAGCCTTCTGGATACAGGCACATTTGTCAGTTGCTGCCACTCAGCCCTAAGCCGATTAGCTGACTTGGTACGGCCATTGCAGACTAACAGGTGCAGCTGGCGATCATCTCTCCTTGTGGTTCTGCGTGGACGTCCTGGCCTCGGTATTGGAGTAGGGGCACCCCTCTGAGCATTTCGTTTCAGGATCTTTGACACCTGGCCTTGAGTGATGCCATACTGCCGAGCAATAGCACGCTGTTTCATGCCAGAATTTCGTAAAGCCACCACTCCATGACAAACAGCATTGTCAAGTTGACGGACCATCTCCAGAGGAAGTGGCAATAACTTTTGTAGACGTGCAGCAGTTGTTTTCCACTAATACAGAACGCAACAACCCTTATATACCCCATTGTGAAGCCAATCGTCAAATGTACCTGTCCTTACATTTTGTCACGCCACCTGTGATATAATCCTGTTATTGACTTCTTGCTGCGAAAGACAATCAGTGACATGGTTCTTTCAACAAAGACATCACCGAAGGGTAAAATAAACTCACCAGATTGATATACTGAGTTCAGAAAGTAAACCCAAGTCAAGGAAAAAAAAAAAATTCAATATTAAATGCCAAGTCTGTATATTGTTTGGCCCTATTTCTCAATGATGAAGAATCACTTAAAAAATTGTAGTATCCGGATCCGTATCTTCACCAAAAAGGAATAATTTAATGTTTGTCACACACACAACCTGTTCATCAAATATCGCCTGAATCCATCCATAACTTGTGATATCCAGTTCAGACAAAGAGACAAATAAACAAACAGAGGAATGGACAGGCAGACAAACAGACGGGCAGGCAAACAGACGGGCAGGCAAACAGACGGGCAGGCAAACAGACGGGCAGGCAAACAGACGGGCAGGCAAACAGACGGGCAGGCAAACAGACGGGCAGGCAAACAGACGGGCAGGCAAACAGACTGGCAGGCAAACAGACGGGCAGGCAAACAGACGGGCAGGCAAACAGACGGGCAGGCAAACAGACGGGCAGGCAAACAGACGGGCAGGCAAACAGACGGGCAGGCAAACAGACGGGCAGGCAAACAGACGGGCAGGCAAACAGACGGGCAGGCAAACAGACGGGCAGGCAAACAGGCAAACAGACGGGCAGGCAAACAGACGGGCAGGCAAACAGACAAACAGACGGGCAGACAAACAGGCGGACAGAGAAACGGACAGAGAAACGGACAGAGAAACGGACAGAGAAACGGACAGAGAAACGGACAGAGAAACGGACAGAGAAACGGACAGAGAAACGGACAGAGAAACAGACAGAGAAACAGACAGAGAAACAGACAGAGAAACAGACAGAGAAACAGACAGAGAAACAGACAGAGAAACAGACAGAGAAACAGACAGAGAAACAGACAGAGAAACAGACAGAGAAACAGACAGAGAAACAGACAGAGAAACAGACAGAGAAACAGACAGAGAAACAGACAGAGAAACAGACAGAGAAACAGACAGAGAAACAGACAGAGAAACAGACAGAGAAACAGACAGAGAAACAGACAGAGAAACAGACAGAGAAACAGACAGAGAAACAGACAGTGAAACAGACAGAGAAACAGACAGAGAAACAGACAGAGAAACAGACAGAGAAACAGACAGAGAAACAGACAGAGAAACAGACAGAGAAACAGACAGAGAAACAGACAGAGAAACAGACAGAGAAACAGACAGAGAAACAGACAGAGAAACAGACAGAGAAACAGACAGAGAAACAGACAGAGAAACAGACAGAGAAACAGACAGAGAAACAGACAGAGAAACAGACAGAGAAAGACAGAGAAACAGACAGAGAAACAGACAGAGAAACAGACAGAGAAACAGACAGAGAAGCAGACAGATAAAGAGACAGAGAAACAGACAGAGAAACAGACAGAGAAACAGACAGAGAAACAGACAGAGAAACAGACAGAGAAACAGACAGAGAAACAGACAGAGAAACAGACAGAGAAACAGACAGAGAAACAGACAGAGAAACAGACAGAGAAACAGACAGAGAAACAGACAGAGAAACAGACAGAGAAACAGACAGAGAAACAGACAGAGAAACAGACAGAGAAACAGACAGAGAAAGACAGAGAAACAGACAGAGAAACAGACAGAGAAACAGACAGAGAAACAGACAGAGAAACAGACAGAGAAGCAGACAGATAAAGAGACAGACAGATAAAGAGACAGACAGATAAAGAGACAGACAGATAAAGAGACAGACAGATAAAGAGACAGACAGATAAAGAGACAGACAGATAAAGAGACAGACAGATAAAGAGACAGACAGATAAAGAGACAGACAGATAAAGAGACAGACAGATAAAGAGACAGACAGATAAAGAGACAGACAGATAAAGAGACAGACAGATAAAGAGACAGACAGATAAAGAGACAGACAGATAAAGAGACAGACAGATAAAGAGACAGACACATAAAGAGACAGACACATAAAGAGACAGACACATAAAGAGACAGACACATAAAGAGACAGACACATAAAGAGACAGACAGATAAAGAGACAGACAGACAAACAGACAGACAGATAAACAGACAGATAAACAGACAAACACACAGACAGACAAACAGACAGACAAACACTGATAAACAGATGGACATACAAACAGACAGATAAAGAGACAAACACACAGACAGACAGATAAACGGACAGACAAACACACAGATAAACAGATAGACATACAAACAGACAGATAAACAGACAAACACAAAGATAGACAGATCGACAAACAGACAGATAGAGATAAACAAATAAACAGACAGACAAACAGATAAACAAATACAGACAAACAGACAGATAAACAGAATCCCGGTGCGTACCCCGGTTTAGAATAGGTACAACGTATGTCGTGAGAGGCGACTAAAAGGGTTGGCATCAGGAAGGGCATCCGGCTATAAAACATTGCCTGAAAAAGGGAACCATGACAATTACAATTGCATATGGGCAGGGTACAGCCCGAAGTACCCCGTGGGGGTCCTCACCCCCTCTCGTAAAAAATCAAGGTGGGGAACCCGATCGAAGCAAGGGTGGAAATCACTCCATTTATGACGACAAAACGTCTGATGCCCCACGTGGAGATCTGTTTCTGAGGTTTGGGGCATGGAAAGTAGGGACAATGACAGGGAGATCAGGAGAAGTGGTGGAAGGATTGGTCAGAAGAAGAGTGGACATACGTTGTGTGCAGGAGACGAGATGGAAGGAAAGTGGTGTGAGAAAGGTGAAGGGTAGGCAGGGACAGAAATACAAGTTTGTGTGGCAAGGGTGCCCGGAAGGCGTGAATGGTGTTGGTGTCCTGTTTTCTGAGGAGTTTGTAGACAGTGTGGTGAGTGTGACTAGAGTGAGTGAAAGGTTGATGGTGAGAATGATGATTGGAAAGCTCCTGGTGAACGTCATCTAGGGATATGCTCCACAGGTCGGTTGGAGCGATGAAGAGAAGGACAAGTTCTGGTGTGCGATAGAGAAGCTGATGGAAAACGTGAAAGATGAGGAAGTTGTTGTGGTAGGAGGAGACCTAAATAGACATGTGGGAAGGAGTATGGAAGGTTTTGAGGGAGTTCATGGGGGTTACGGATATGGTGTGAGGAATGGAGAAGGTGAAAAGATTTTGGAGTTTGCTGATGGAGCTGATTTGTGGATTTGTAATACTCAGTTCCAGAAAGCGGATAATAAGTTTGTTACATACACGTCAGGTGGGTCGACGACAACCGTGGACTACCTGAATGCGAGATAGGGGGCACAAAGGTGATCCCAGGGGGGAGGCTGTTTCACAGCACCACTTGGTTGTCTGCGACATCAGGGTGAAAGGTGCAAGGAGAGTTCGGCGGGTGAAGTACCAACCGAGAATGAAGGTGTGGAGGTTGAAAGAGGTGACGGTGAGGGAGGCATTAAAAGAGAGGTTGAGTATGGTAGAGGATGATGTGGTTGAGCTTGAAAGTGGTTGGATGTCAATGAAAGATAGCCTGTTGGGAGCCGTTGGTATGTGGATGGACAAAAGGACCACAGAGGCACTCGGAAACATGGTGGTGGGATGATGAAGTTGGAAAGAGGATTGACGAGAAGAGGAAGAAGTTCAAGGAGTGGCAGAAGGCGAAGGGTATGGGGGCAGAAGAGGCAGAGCATGAAAGTTATAAGGCAGCCAAGAAGGCTGCAAAGAAAGAGGTAGCAAAGGCGCAGGAGGCACATAGGAAAATGTTCGGAGAACGATTGGATTCAGAAGAGGGTGGTCAGAGAACGGTATTCAGGATTGCAAAGCAGATAGCGAAAGAGAGGTGTGATGTGATGGGGGTGAGTTGCTTGAAGGATGAAGTGGGACAAATCGTTGTGGACCCAGATGGAATTAAAGGAAGTTGGAAGAGATATATGGAAATGCTGTTGAATGCAGAGAATGAATGTGACGACAACATCGAGAGTAACCCAGTTTTAGGACCGGCAGAGAAGACAACTGAGAAGGAAGTTGAGGAAGCGATAAAAGCAATGAAGAGTAGAAAAGCGGGAGGGCCGACGGGAGTTGTGGGAGATATGTTGAAGGCAGCCGGAAGTTGGGGTGTGAAGAGAATGACAGAGATCTGTAATCTGGTGGTGAAAGAAGGCCGCATTCCGGTGTATTGGGAACTGAGTACCCTCGTCCCTCTATACAAGGGGAAAGGTGATCCTCTGTATTGTGGCTCGTATAGAGCGACAACGTTATTAGATCATGGAATGAAGGTATTGGAAAGGGTGTTGGAGAGGAGGATAAGGAAGAAAGTGAAGATCGACGAAATGCAGTTTGGATTTATGCCAGGAAGAGGAACAATAGACGTGCTTTTTATTGTAAGGCAGTTGCAGGAGAAGTACTTGGAGAAGAGGAAGAAGTTGCTTCTTGGGTTTGGTGATGTGGAGAAAGCATTCAATAGGGTTCCATGCGGAGTAGTGACATGGGCATTGAGGAAGTTAGGAGTGGAGGAATGGTTGATCAGAGTCGTGATG